>NW_024412452.1:300440-324097 GCF_014898765.1 Herpailurus yagouaroundi
AGAGCCGTCTCCCGTGGACTGTGGCTGGGGATCCACCTTGCTAGAGCCGTCTCCCGTGGACTGTGGCTGTGGATTCACCTTGCTAGAGCCGTCTCCCGAGGACTGCAGTTGAGACTTCTTGTTAGAGTTAACTCCCGTGGACTGTAGCTGCGGCTTCTCCTTGTTAGAGTCATCTTCTGTGGACTGCACCTGGGACTTCCCCTTGCTAGAGCCGTCTCCCGTAGCCTGAGGCTGCGACTGGCTAGAGTTTTCTAGCGGTAGGTCTACTGAAACAGAGAAACCAGTTGGCCCTGAAGAGAGGGAGGCCAAGAGAAGGGAGCCCTCAAAGCTAGATGAAACCGAGGCAACTGGCAAACGGGGGAGGTGGGTGATAGCAAGCGGAGGAGTGACTACGGCAGGGAAGTAGCGAGTTCAGAGAGCGACCCGGGGCGGTGAGGATGGTGGGCCTAGGGGTGAGAGTGGGATTATTTGGGGTGGGAGTGGGGGGGGTCTTACCCGCCACTACGACGCTCAGCAAGACCAACGCAACCAGGAACCGCATCCTGCACTAACTGTGCTTCCGCCCTCTACTGCTCTCGCGAGACCCGCGCGTGCGCGCTCTTAGTGCCCTTGGCTCCGCCCCTTCCTGCGTGCGTCTTCCGCCGCACGCTCAGGCGAAGGGAGGAGCTTACGAAAAGGCCGGTGTGTCTGGTGGTTCCTCCCTTACCCTGTGCTGTGGTCCAATTCTTCAGTGCAGGCATCTAACAGTCTCCTCCTTTTCCAGGTTTCTTCTCTGCATAGCAGCCGCTACAAACATCACTCTCCTTTTCCTTCTCTCCCCTTGTACTTCCGAGACGATACAGGTCGAACAGGAGCTCCCTGGTCCGCGGGTGATCCCATGGGAGTGACGTCACTGGGGTTCGGCCCCTCTTGGCTCCAACCTGTGTTCCCATTTTGAACTTCTCCCTTTCTCGTGGTTCTTTCGCTGTAGCACACAAACGTGCTGTACTCTGGTGTCTCCTATCTGGAAACAGACACCCATCCTGCCACCTTTGTAGCGGGAGTCTTCCCATCCCAGCTCCTCTCTTTCCCGACCCCACAGAAACTGCTCTCCGAGGTCCCCAGAGATCTTTTCCAAAAAATACATCCTTTTTCTGGTCATGGAAATTACTCATATTCACTGTAGAAAATTTAGTGAACCTGTAGAAATAGAAAACAAAATCGTTGTCCCACTTTCCAGGATAATCACTATTAAAGTTTTAGTGTATTTTCTGTCTTGCAAACATTTAATATTTTTGATTAGGTAATATATTCTAATGGTTCAGAAATCAAAATGGGATATTAAAAAAGAGGTATACAAAAAAAAAAAGAGGTATACATTAGAAAGTTCTTGCTCCCTACCATTCTACAGGTTACCACTTACCTTTGTTGTGTTCCCATCTAGCGTGAGTTTTTTTTAAACAAATACAAAAGCATTCATTTTCTTTTCTGTCTTAATTGGTGTATTTTTTTCTATGCATATCCATTTTCCTCCAAGTTGATATTATTGGGTAAATAGTTGTATCCCACTGTTTAAAGTGCTGTTGTTTATACATTAATTACCGCTTGAAATCCTTTTATAAACATTTGCCAGGCGAGCTAACTTAATGGAGCATGTAATCTAGTGGAGAATACAAATATTAATTATTTATGGAAATTGTGTGTGTGTGAGTATGCATTCTAAGAAATGCCAAGAAAGCAAAGTGCCGAAACTGTGATCTCTGTTGAGAAAGGGACTTTTGGGCTGAGAGCCAAAGAGTGTATTTCCCAGGTGAAGTTGAGGGGAAAAGGTGAGCTCTCCTGGCTGAGTGTACAGTGTGTGCAAAGGTCTGGAGGCAGGTGGGAACATGACATTTCGTGTAAGTCTTAAAGACGAGGACAGGATTGCCAGATAACAGACAATAAGGAACATGGCAGGTGATGAGGCTGGAGTAGAGCCAGATTAGGAGTAAATGATGTCCAGGACATAAGTCTTTGTGAGACACAAAAGTACATCAGAAAATATTCCAGTTAACTAAGGTTGAAATGTAATCCTACCAAAAAATACTACAACCACCAGGGGAAATAACACTGTAATAGTCTGTTGAGTACAATCTTTAGGTTATATGCCATGTAGTTCTAGTCAGTTGAAAGTCTTCAGAATTTCAAGGAACAGTACGTGGCATAAATATAGTTTTCAGGACCAAGTACTTTGTTATTTAAAAACTCTTTCACATGCTTCTCAATGTTTTCCTGTTGTAAGAAATCTCTCTCTCACACACTCATTACTGAGGAGAGAAAAAGAATCACAGAGAAGTGAGAAATCTTTTACCAAATTATTTCAGAAATGTGACTGTTCTGGCTAAAAGAAGTGAATTGATAAATGAACCTTTTTTTTTTTTTTTAAAGATTTTTTAAAAAAGTTTTTATTTAAGTAATCTACCCCTCCCCCCCTCAAAAATAAACATTGTTAAAAAAATAAAACTTACTACAGAGCTACAGTAATCAGGACAGTGTGGTACTGGCATAAAGACATACAGATGAGTTGGATAGAAGTCAATAGAGTCCAGAAATCAGCCTCTACATTTATGGTCAGCTGATTTCCAATAAGGGTGTGCTAAGACAGAAGTCTTTTCAACAAATAGAATAGTCTGGGAAAACTGTCTAATAAGCATGTGAAGAGATGCTCAACATTATTAGTATTACATACATATCAAAATCACACTGAAATGCCACTTCATACCTACCAGGATAGCTATAACAAACAAACAAAGAAAGAAAAACTGTGCTGGTAAGGATGTGGAGAAATTGGACCCTCATATATTGCTGGTTGGAATGTAAAATGGTGCAGCTGCTATGGAAAACAGTTTGGCAATTCCTCAAAAAGTTGACACAGAGTTAACCGTATGACCCAGCCATTCCACTCCTAGATATACACCCTAAAGAACTGAACACAGGGACTCAAACATACTCATATGTTTAAAGCAGTTCACAATAGCCAAAAGGTATAAAAAAAAACTCCATGTACTCATCAATAGATGAGCGGATAAACAATGGCTTGTATACATAATGGATTATTCAGCTGTAAAAGGGAATCAAATTTTGATACGTGCCACAATGTAGATGAATCTTGAAAGCATTGTGCTAAGTGAAATAAGCCAGACACAAAAGGACAAATATTAAATATTGTAGGATTCTATTTATAGGAGATACTGAGAATAGGAAAATTCATAAATAGAAAGTAGATTAGAGGTTCGTGAAGTCTGGGGGTCAGGGGGAGTTAATGTTTAATGAGTAGTTTGTGTTTTGGATGATGAAATAGTTCTGGAAATTGACAGTGGTTATGGTGCATGATGTTGTGAATGTACTTAACACCATTAAATTGTCCATTTAAAAAGTTAAAAAAGGGGCGCCTGGGTGGCTCAGTTGGTTAGGTGTCTGACTCTTGATTTCGGCTCGGGTCATGATCTCACAGTTCCTGGGTTGACCCCTGCGTCGGGCTCTGTGTGTGCTAACAGCTCAGAACCTAGAGCCTGCTTCGTATTCTGTGTCTCCTTCTCTTTCTGCCCCTTCCCCGCTCATGCTCTGTCTCTCTCTCTCAAAAATAAACATTAAATTTTTTTTAAGTTAAAATGGTAAATTTTATATTATATACATTTATAATTAAAAAAAAAAGCTATGTCTGAGTAGGGTAAAACAAAACAAAACAAAAAAACAAAAAACAAAAAAACCTGGCAAGTACTCAAAAAGGTAAAGGAAGACTTAAGTATTTTAGCAAAGCTCAAAAAAAATAAAAATAAAAAATAAAAAAGGAAACATATTTGGATACATGCTACAAAGTGGATGGCCTGGAGAACATTGATTTAAGTCGAATAAGCCAGGCACAAAAGGACGAATGTTTGATGATTCCACTTACATAGACTATTTGGAATAGGCAAATTCAAGGAAATTTGATGGAAAGTAGATTAGAGTTTACCAGGGGCTGGGGGGGGGGGCAGTGGGATGGAGGGAGGTTATTGCTTAATGGTTATGTAGATTCTGTTTGGGGTGATGAAGTTTTGCAAATAGTGTTGGTGGTGACACAACATTGTGAATGTAATGAGTGCCACTGAGTACATTTACAAATAGTTAAAATGGCAAATTTTTTTTTAATTAAAAATTTTTTAAAATACAAAACCACAGATTTTTAAAATGTTTGTTTATTTTATAAGAGAGACGGAGGGAGAGTGTGTGTGTGAGCAGGGGAGGAGCAGAGAGGGAGAATCCCAAGCAGGCTCTGGCACAGTCAGTCTGGACCTGATGCGGGGTTCAAACCCATGAACCGTGAGATCATGACCTGAGCTGAAATCAAGAGTTGATGCTTAACTGACGTGAGCCACCCAGGCACCCTTAAAATGGCAAATTTTATATTACATATGTTGTACCATCACAAGTAGAAAAGGGAATGAAGTACTGAGACATGCTACAACATGGATGACCCTTGAAAATCATAGGCTGAAAGAAGTCAATGAAAAAGGACCATGTGTTGTATGATCCCATTTATTATTTTTTTTAAAACTTTTATTTATTTATTTTTTTTATTTAAATTTTTTTTTTTTTTTGGGACAGAGAGAGACAGAGCATGAACGGGGGAGGGGCAGAGAGAGAGGGAGACACAGAATCGGAAACAGGCTCCAGGCTCCGAGCCATCAGCCCAGAGCCTGACGCGGGGCTCGAACTCACGGACCGCGAGATCGTGACCTGGCTGAAGTCGGATGCTTAACCGACTGCGCCACCCAGGCGCCCCAAAACTTTTATTTATTTAAGTGATCTCTACACCCAACATGGGGCCTGAACTCATGTCCCTGAGATCAGGAGGCACATGATCTTCTGACTGAGCCAGCCCCCCGTATGGTCCCATTTAAATGACATGTGCAGGGGTGCCTTGGTGGCTCAGTTAAGCATCGAACTGTTGATCTCGGCTCAGGTCATGATCTCACAGTTTGCAAGTTTGAGCTGTACATTGGGCTCTGTGTTGATGGCGTGGAGCCTGCTTGGGATTCTGTTTTTCCTTCTCTCTGTGCCTCACCGGCTTGTGCTCTCTCTCTCAATAAACAAGCTTAAAAAAAAAAAAAAATGACGTGTCCAGAGTAGACAAATAGAGACAGAAAATAGATTTGTGGTCGCCTGGGACTGTGGGGGTTGAAGGGAGGAATTAGGGATGTCTTCTAAAGGGTTTTCGGTTCCTTTTTGAGGCAGTGAAAATGTCCTAAAATTGACTGTGATGATGGATGCACAAGTTTGAACACACAAAACCCACTGAATTGTATACTTCAAATGGGTAAATCGCATGTTATGTGAATTAGAGCTCAATAAAGCTGTTAGACAAATTAATGGTGGTGTTAGGTACCATGCAAAATGACAAAGGCCCCCCTTATATCTTGGCAATTATAAGATAAATGAAAATAAAGATTCCTCTCTTTGGATCTCAGTTATTGATGCTGACTGGTCTCTGTACATTTGAGGCTGAACGTTGGGTTGCATTTTTCCGTCAGGCATGTTTTCATATTCTCCCCTCCCTGGGCCCCACAAAAATCCAGCACACGGCTTGGTATGAAGATGGGGGCTTGATTCAACAGAAGGACTAAAATACTCAGAAAAGGTCTTGCAACTGCAATTTTATTTTCTTTTGTGAAAATAAACAACTGGAAGTTTAAATTGCTCCAAAAAACCCCATAAAAACAAAAAGAAATACACACAGAAGAAGCATGTGAGGTGATGGGGGGAGGGAGGAGGGAGTTTCGACCTTTGGCAGATTGTGCTAGCACTGACCCAGGGGACAAGAGCCAGGCCTGGGGGCCAGGTCTCGTCTGCCACTCTGGGACCAGGAGAAGAGGTCTGGACTGGTGAGGGGGTGGCACAGAGACTTCTTCACCAAGGAAGTGGCAGGCACCTTGAATCCCTTTAAATGTGGGGGAAGAACCATTTCGGAGGACCTCTCTTCCCACCAAAAGCTGGAGGTTGTTGGGTTAGGGCCCACTGAGGAAAAAGGGATGCTGGTGGAGACAAATCAGGCAAAGGTGGCTTCTCACGTGATGACAGCCTTACCCTGGGCAGAGGACGGAGATGAAGGCAAGAACCCACGGAGCTGAGCAAAGGAGAAACACTTGGTGAGGGAAAAGAAAATGTCCAGGAGCGCCGTCTAGATGAAGAGGCAGCAGGCTAGAGGCCCAGCGATGGCCAACATGCGGACTGGGAAGGGAGGGGGGCACGTGGGAGCGATGAGAACAGTGAAAGAGGTAGAGAGAAGGGGGTCTTCTGCCCAGGCCCATCCACCACTGCACATACAGGAAGAATAACACGCTACTTTTCAGTTCTCTTTCTTTTAAAGATTTTTTTTTTTGTTTTGTTTTGTTTTGTTTTTTAAAAAAGCCTTAAGATCAGCTACTGGTTACATCTACAAAACGTAAAGTGCTGTTGTTACCAGTCACTTTACAGAACAGTCCAGAGTGGTCAAATATTGACCAATAAAGTTTCCTTTTTTTTTTTTTTTTTTTTTTTCCGTTGTTTCTTCTGAATCATTACTACTTGACGAGTCACTTGACGGCCTGCATAGGTCAGGGGGCAGCTCAGTGGGCAGACTTGGTAACCAAGGAAAGAGGCTGGGCCTGGAGGACAGGGAGGGCCTGGTGGGCATGGAGCGTGGTGGGGAAGGAGGGGGGGGAAGTCAGCAGAGCTGTGGGCAGGGACCCGAGGGGGAGGGGCCGGGAGAGGAGTGGGGGCTGGCTGCCCATCTGGCCAGAGGAGGTGGCTGTCGCCTTAGCGGACAGGAAGGCGGCCGAGTGTAGAGCCAGCTGGGCCCGGCTCTCCGGCTTGGTGGTGAGGGAGAGGGGCTGGGCTTGCTCCGAGTGGGTGGCAGCAGGGGCAGCAGGCGACGCCAAGGCCGCGGAGGGGGTGGCCGGGGAGTCGAGCATGCTGCCGTGGGAAGAGGCAGGGCTGTCACACGACTTCTCGGGGGGCAGGTACTGAACACATGGCTTCTTGCTCTTGGAGGCCAGAGCACCTACGGGGGAAAAAAGATACACGAAAGGCTGAGCAGCTAGTGGCTGTGGGTGAGGCAGAACACAAGGATGCCCAGTGGGAGGGGAGGGAGGGCCTGAAATTACATCTGAGGCTTTCAAGACCAGGAAGCTGCATTCAGGGACACCTGGAGCACGGAGAAGGGGCAACGTCAAAGTGACAAAGACCTCTTCACATCTGATAGCAGGGAAAACAGCTCGGTCTATCGCACCGTCACCTTCCTTGCCTAAATCTTACCACTGCGGGAGACAGATCTCCATTCAATGTGCCTTAAAATCTCTGCCTTAGGGTGCTATCGGAGAGGGCACAGCACCTGCTAAGCAGGGAGGTATACGGTGGGTTGGGCAGCACGTACACACTTTACTTATGTGTCCTCATACGTAAACGAATGTACAAATCATATAGACGAAAGAAAAGAAAGAGAAAGGGAGGAAGAAGAGAATAACGGCATGTTGGTACCAGCTGCTCTACACTTGTCCGGAGGTGTGCATGAGGTGGGGGCACAAGGTGAGGGGCATGACCTAAACGCCTGTCACCGCATGAGCATCTCCGTGCCAGGTGTGACCGCAGTGTGAAAAGACAGAGCACATCATTTTGGCACAAAGCGGTCCCCATACCAAGCAAACTCTTTCGGGGTTCGACCAACCAAACCTTGCAGGAAACCTGCTTCTATTGGATTCACAAATAGGTGGCATGTCGGTCTCTGCTGCGCCCCCTTCCCGACTGAATTCCAGAGGTCATTTCAAATATCTCCAATTTTTACCTTATACATTTATTTGAGAACCCTCAAATAAGATGCAACTCAACTGAACCGAATGCCTAGGCTTTGAAGTGGGAGAGTGCTGGGATCAAATCCTGCCTCCGCCATTTAACAAGTGGAATGACTGGGAAGATCCAACTTCTCTGAGCCTCTTAACCTGCCATCTCTAAAAAGGGGATAATAAGAACACTCACCTGGGTATGCAAGAGGCTCCCAAGAGGCAGAGGCCCTGAAAATGGCAGCTATTATGAAACAGCGCTGTCGCTGTACCCTTCAGAGAGCCAGGAACAACCCACAGGCAAGCGCGAGTGTGACGGCGGGAAGAAGAGCCAGCGCCCTCCTTAGGACTCACCCTCTGCCTCTTGGACTTGCTGCTGGGACTGTGTCTGTGACAGCTGCTTTTCCCTCTTCCTCTTCTTTTTCTTACCCTGAAAATTATGGCCAAAGAAAGGGGTAACCAGGGACAGCTCTTTAGGGGGACAGAACATACTGCCCATACTGCCCTTGACCCTGGGTGAGAAGCTGGGGGTGGAGGGGAGTCACTCAGGTCACACTCTCCACAGAAGCCTCTGAGGAGCCTTCCTGGAAGGTGCCTTCCCTTCCCCATTCGATTCTTCCCCCTCCAACCCAGTGTCCTGGCCTCCTTGGAAGGCCTCACCCTTCAGTGCCCTTGGGCACTGCTCCAGTGTGATTCTCGATCTTTTTTGAGGGGACTCAGGCCCCACTGAAAATCTAAGGCAGTTCTGAGGCCTCTCACCAGAAAGAAAAAAAAACAGCAAATAAGAACAGACATACAAAATCTGTCTTGTTTCGAAGAGTTATTAGAAATGCCAGCTGAGGTGGCTCAGTCGGTTGAGCGTTCAACTTTGGCTCAGGTCATGATCTCATGGCTCATGGGTTCGAGGCCCATGTCGGGCTTTGGGCTGACAGAACAGAGCCTGCTTTGGATTCTGTCTCCCTCTCTCTCTGCCCGTCCCCTGCTTGTACTCTCTCTTTTAAAAATAAACATTAGAAAAAAATGCCAGCTGAGGCTCATACATTGTTCTCCAAGCCCCAGGTTCAGAACCCTTGGCTGGTGACACCCTTGCCACCAGAGCCAGAACATAGCTCGCACTGCACCTTGACTTATGGACTCGAAGGCTGAATCCACCTCAAATGAGAGGGTACAGATTTACCTCGGTCCATAGGATGTCAACACCATGTCCTTGTTGACCTCCTGAGAATTAAAATGCCTTCCTTATTTCTAGAGCAATAGAGCCTTCTCCCTGGCCTTAAGTGTCCTCTATAAATGCAGCCACGTCCCCCTCCCCGCTTCCTCTCGCAGATGCTGCGTCGGGGCCCGAGGGGACACGTACGTAGTTGTCCCGGGCTGACCAGGTCGGGTAGAGCTGGGAGTGAAGTTGCCGCTCCTTCCGGGCCAGTTCATAGTACTTGGCCTGTTCTTCTCGGGACAAGTTGTGCCACTGCGGAGAGAGGGTCAGAGATGACGGGGAGCAGGAATGCGGGGGTCGCTGACCCGCACAGCCTGGAGGGAAACAGCGGATCCTACCTTTCTTCCCAGGATTTGGTTAATGGCCGCGCTCTCCTTCAGGGTGCACTCGGCCACCACCTTGGCCCTCATCTCCTTCATATATAACATGAAGGCATTAAGAGGCTTCTTCACGTGGGGTTTCTTTTCTTCTTCCTTTTTCACCGTGACTGGTGATTTCCTGGGGAGTCACAAAGCTGTCGGTTAGCAAGAGTCAGTGGTCACCCTGTCACCTGACCCGCAATCCATGCCCCTCACGAGTGCCCGCAGGGAGGAGGGATGACCGGCTGTCATCCATTCAAGTTGCCACGGCTGCTTACAGCCCCCGAGTGTCTTCCACAAGCAGCCCTCAGCCTTGGGATGACCTCAGGCCACAGTCTACGAAAGGCCCCTGAAGGAGCAGAGGAGCTGGTGAGACCCCCCCGTCACAGGTGATAGAGAGGAAAGGGGGCAGGGCGCTCTGGGCAGAAGCAAGAGGGAGTCTCCCCGCCATGAGGCGTGGACTTTGGCTGTCCTGCTGTCTTCATGGCTCAGTGGACACAGCACAGGCCTTGCTGGTAGTCTCAACTCCGCTGCCGGTCAGCTATGGACCTGGAGAAAATCCTCCCTTAAGGGCTCATGTTTTCATGCGTAAGGGAGAGGGGGAAGGAAGCCAAAAGCATTCTCAGGTCCTCTTTCAGCCTCTAAATCCTGTCTGTAAAACTCTCCTCACTGTGAGAAAAGATGTCTGAGAGGGTGGGGACACAGAGAGTCAAAGGGAGCAATTCCTAGGAGAAAGGGTATGGCTGAGGGAGGCTGCTGGCTGCCTGCTAAATGCCACCAGGGAGAAAAATAAATGGCATCTGCCGCTTGGAGACTGGCCACCGTCCCATCCAGGCTGCCTGATACTCACGCGCTCACGGCGGGGCTCAGGCTGGGGGGTGCTGGCTCCTGCTTGACAATGGGGGAGACGATGGCGGGGTGGGGAATCCCTGAGGTGGGCAGACCAGGATGGGCCGGAGCCACCATGTGAGGAGAGAACCGACTGGAAACCAGGCTGTGTATCAGGGGGGAAACAAGTGACAACACGAGGTTTCAGGCTGAATGCTTGTCACCCGGCAGAGGACCTGGTGGCTGCCTGCCTTTATGGCAGAGCTCGGTAAATACCTCTGCCACGGCAGACTTTGAGGAACGGAAGCCCATTCACTGACCTCGACAGAACCAGGTTTGGGAAACACCCAACAAACCTCCCCTTCCCACACAAACGCACAGGACTCCTGTATTTCGTACTGGACGCAGGTAGGATGAAAATCCAAAAGAAGGTGTGGCGGGTCAGAGGCCAGTGTCCGCAATGGGGAACCACACCATATGCCGTGGGTTCCACTTCCTTTGTGACCACAGGTACCATTGTCAGGTAGATCCGGCCCCTGGGACAGGAGCCCCCTTTGCTGTTCCCTCTCCTGACATCACTTCAGGAAACACTAATCATCTCCAGTCTCTGGCTTCAGTGCCACAAAGCCCAGCAGGTGGGGGGACGTGTGGGGATGCTGAGTACTAGGGCTTTGAAATTCTTCCCTTAGAGAGATGGGCAAAGAACGAGCCGAGTCTGTGGTCTGCATTCCGACCATACAGTATGTGTGAGGAGGCGCCTCGGCAAAGAGGGGTGGGGAGAAAAGGTGAGCCCGTGCCTCCCAGTTTAGGGCCAAGAGAAAGCTTTTCATGGTCACAAATGACAAGGACACGAGTAGAGGACCATTCTCTGCAAGGGAACTTCATGCTCACAGCCCCCAGTCCCGGGACTCACCTGGACATTGAGGCGTTCATGGCGAGGGCAGGGTAGGGGTGCCGGAAGCCACCAGGAGGAAGGGAGTACATGGGCTGTCCTTGCCTATAAGGGCCGGGAGCACGGAAATCTGGTCAGCATACTGGTTACAATGGGACTGTTCAGGACAGGGAAGGAGAGGGGGCTGGAAGAAAGGATGAAAGACAGAGGGCAGGAAGTAGGAAGTAAGAGTGGGGAGCTAGCTGCCCAAGGGAGAGAAGGGAGGTCTGAGCTGTGGGCTTTGATGAGAGAGCTCCACTGTGGGAGGTGGGGGTGCTGCACACAGATCCCAGAGCACGCTGGAGGTACAGGAGGCCGAGCACAGCATGAGGAAGAAGGAGGGTAAGAAAGTCTGCTAGTTTCCTTACTGCGGGACGAGCCAGCCGAGAGGATGAGGGATTTGTCCGACAGCTCCGGGAGACAGTGGGTAATATGGAGACAGCTCAGATGGGTGAGGGGGCCGGGGGATTCCTGCTTCAAAGAGACATGTGTCAGACTGTTCCCTGGCCCTACCAAAGCACCTTAAAATAACACCAAATGGGAAGTCCCTTGCCCCATGTCCCCAAGTGTGCTGGAGCACGGAAGGCCTTTCATTGTCCTTGCCTTCTGTCATCTCTCCAGCTCTGCTGGCTGGTGAGTCAAGGACATATTCAAGGAAGGCAGGACAAACACAGCCAGCTCTCTCTGGCTACATGGATCCCACCTATCAGCAGGAGTAATTTCCAGCTGCTTACATAGGAGTCATCCAAGAAAGGGGCCAGAAATCTTGGACTGAGAGACCCAAGACATTCTCCGGAGTCATCAGCTATCTACCCCTTTAGAAAACCTGCCTCATTCATGGAGAAGTAAACTTTGGATTTCTATTCCACTTTTGTCCTCCTCATTATTTGTAACTTACAGTAACTTTGATTTCCTTAAAGAGGGGTTCCAAAAATACTTTGAGCCACTGCAACTCTGGGAATTTGATGAAGCTATGTTTCCCTAAGATGGTCAGTTCTGGTGAGCAATTCAAAAAAAAGAGAAGAAAAGAAAAGAAAAAAGAAAAGAAAAATCCAGCTCGGCCTTACCTCTTTAAAGCTATACTTAGAAGTCTGGCTAGATTGGTAACTCTATTTGAAAATGTTCAGTGTAAGGCAAAGGTCTTGGTTTAGGAAGGCACAGCCTCCAGCTGGGCTAGAGTTCAAGGTCAGTGAAAAAGATTCCCACCCACCCCCACTTCCAGCTCATTGCACCCCAAAGTATTAAGAGAGTCTAAATAAAGTAAAGAATCTATGGCAGAAGAGTGCCATCTCCTTACTGTGGAGCCAGGCCCTGACACTGCCTCATAGAATTTCCTTTAATCCTCACAATGCCTCAATGATGCGGAAGGGACACAGGAGGTGTGGATGAAAACACTGAAAGGGCTAATGTCAGTAGGCAGGGTTATGGGCTCTTGGGAGTTGAAGACATGACCTGAACCCAGGGCTGCCGATTCCAGGGTCATTATGTTCCCTGAGAAGACAAGCCTGCCCCACTGGAGCTCTCTGCACAGGGGCCAGCCTGGGCGGCAGATGACTCACCTGTCTTTGGATCAATCTCTGGGGAGAGATGTGTGGGAGGGGAGCCAGGGGAGAAGTGGTCGTTGCTGTAGGTGATGAGGGGCGTCAACGGGTGCATGTGATGCGGGGGCTGAACAACAGGAACTTTATTAGACTGAAAGAGAGAAAAAGACTAGGCATAGTTACCAAGGAGACAGAGAATACAATCCGCTGTTATTTACTGTGTCCAATATGTGCCAGGTATTTTCCATGCAATAGCCCATCCAGCCCTCAGACAGCCCTGGAAAGAAAGTAGCAGTCTACACAGCAGGGACAGAACCAACAGAATTAGAGGAGGGATTACACTCACCTTCCCACATACCTACTCTTTAAAAAAACATATATTTACTCCATGTATGCTGTGCAGTACAAAATGCTATATATAGGTGATTGAGTTATCATCTGTGCTCTGTGTAATCTCAGTGAAGTTTAAAAGGTTAAACACACCCTTTCCAAATAAATTTCATAGAAATAGTAGCTCACAAGCTCAAGTCTGAGGCTGGGAAACAGACCAGTGGGGAATTGTCACCGTGAGACCTCATGGAATCAGCTGTCATGTTCAGGCTTTACAGACACAGTCCAAGAGCACTTAAAACAGGTCTCCCTGTAGCACTTCAAACACAGCTAACCTAATTACCACATTTCCTTGAAAACACCAGCAAATGCAAGAAGTACCATTATTTTATAGAACTGTTAAGAAGGAAAAAAACCACTGGCATGCCACTGACACATCCTGATTTCTGAGATTTAAAGTGGGAAAAACCTGTAAGTCCTAGAATTGGTGAACTGAATTAAATTATTAACCCAATCTGAGTTAACAATCAGGGTTTTATTATATAAAAAAAAAAAGAGCTACAATTTATTGAGCCCTTCACTACAAGCACAGGGCTAGGCAATACATCTATTCCTTATAACCTAGCAAAGAAGCTGTGATGACCCCATTCGAGGGATGAAGAAACAGCTCAGAAAGATTAAGTGGCTTAGCCATAGCCAAGGACACAGAGCTACTAAATGGCAGAACTGGATTCATGTCGGCCGTTTAGAGCTTTAACAAACCAGAGTGTTTTCTCTGGTCCTACCTGCCTCCCCAAGAGCCCAAACATATATCTGCCAGAAAGGACTGACATACATTTTCCTGCATAATAAGGTAAATTAATTACATACAAGTGGAGAAGAGATTTGCTCTGAAAAGAGATCTGCAATATGGAGGATGATCTGGAGGCAGCCCAAGGGCTACGTTTCCAAACTGCTGTCTTTCCATTTGAATTTTTCATTTCATAGACTCTGGGAGCCCTTTCTTTCTTTCTCACAGTGCCCATTTGGTGCTCCTAATGCAAATCTCGATCCGTATGTCTATATATCCGTGTGCTGACAGGTAGTCTTGCTCTATTTTCAGTAGGCTAAGCAGAGAGAAGAGGCAGAATACTGGAGCAAGGTCCCCAACCAGGAGAGTCCAGCTCCCAGACCCGCCTATGCGAGGCAGAGAGTTCAGACTGTTCATAACCCACACCACTAGGTGGCGCTGGCACATGACCAGGTGCTGTGGGTCTGGAACCACTTCCTATCACCTCTCAATCCCAGTGGGCTCAGTTGACTTTTACCTATAAATTCTAAAATCATTTCCTTACTTTTTTTCCTGTTCCCTGACTGGCTTTTGAAGGTATCTCTATGTACACGAACAAACAGCACGAATAAGAGTATAAGAATTATTTTAAGGTCAGATTTCTTGGAACCTTATGTATTTAAATGGTGCATTAGGGTTTCCTGGAAACAGCTTTGTCTAAAGGATGATTTTTTTGGTATCATAAAAGCAACAGAATGATTACTAAAGTAATAGTAAATGATAAAAGAATCACACAGAATGATTACAATTAAGAAAAAAATACATAAACGCTATGTTAAAAAAAAAAAAAAAAAACAAGAAACCCACCAAAATGTAAGCAGTAGGTATGTCTGAGTGGTGGAGTTATGGGTGATTTTGTTTTTCTTGTTTCTATTTCTGTATTTTCCAACTGTAATTACTGTCTATATAAAAAAGTACACTTATGATGAATCAAAAAAAAAAACAAACCCACAAATTGTATTATAAAGCATTTAGAAAACACAACCACACTAGCCTAATCCAGCCCCTATTATCATTTTGGTATATCTCCATTCATTTCTACTTTGTGTACATCTGGTTTTTTATTTACATTAATTTACATCATTTGTACCAATTTTTAAAAAATTTTTTGAATGTTTATTTTTGAGAGAGAGAGAGAGAGAGAGAGAGAACGAGTGGGGGAGAGGCAGAGAGAGAGGGAGACACAGAATCCGAAGCAGGCTCCAGGCTCTGAGCTGTCAGCACAGAGCCTGACGCGGGGCTTGAACTCAGACTGTGAGATCATGACCTGGCCACCCAGGTGCCCCACCAATTTTTTTTAATTAATGTTTTTTTCAGCTTTTCTGAGGTATAATTGACAAATAAAACTGAAATCTATTTGAAGTGTACAGTATGATTCTTTGATATATGTATTTATGGCCATCTAAAAATACTTAACAGTATTGTGAAATCCTGACTGCCTATGTACTGGTGAGCCTGACCTCACCAGAAGCTTGCAAACAGCACTGAATAGGTAGCAAAGTACAAAGCAGAGAAATGTGAGTTATATTAAAAAGGTAGGCATCCTCACTTAAATGCTCTGAAAGTTATTACTGGTTCCCATTAGGTGGCATCATTGTCCAGAAAATGGACTGGGAGGTGGTGGGTTCACAGAAAGAGAAAGGAGGGTAAACTTTTCCTTGATCAGTCTGGAAGATGTGGCCTCTGGGCCTGATAATTGAGAATTGCCTCCCCAGGGAAGGTTCTCCTTAGAGGCTACTGTTCCAGTAAAAGTTCCCACTCTTTTCTCCTCTCAGCCACCCTCAGTGGCAGGATGTCCACAGCATAAACTCAGGCCAAGTGTAGGAATATCAGGAACCACTCTGCACCACCCAATGGGAAACCTCAGTACAAATAACGCGCACAGGCGAAGCCATGGGGTTCACTTAGCACAGTAGCTGAGTCCAGATTTACCTGAGGAAGAGCATCTCACAGCCATTCAGAAGGACCTGAATCCTTCTGCAGTCACGTATACCCAACTCTTTTCCAGTTTAAGTCCTCCTCGAATGTTTTAATCTGTTTCTAGAGTTGGTCCAAGCCAAAGTTCCTTAAACTCCGGGTCCTTGAGGAAGCAATGCCTCCTCTCCCACCATTAAAGACTTAATTTCAAGTTTAAAGTAAAGCTAACGCCACACAGCTCTAGCACAGCCAGAGAGACCATCCCTCCACAAGGCCCCTCTCCTTCAACTGGTCATTGGAGACGTCCACAAAGCCTCCTGGCTCCTATTGTTCATTCACTATTGTCTTTTCTTCCTGATCTTGATTTCAGAGATCAAAAGGATAAGGTTTCTTAGATCAGGCAAAGATGAGTCTTGGCTTTGTGGTACCACTCATAAAGCAGCACAGACTGGCCAACAGACTGCCCAGGAAAGATACTGAGAGTTCCAATAGGTTGCTAACTGTATCTGATTTTATGTATTTAAAAACTCTAATCTATCTACATCCATTTGTCTGTTTACTGATGGAAACAACCTTCTCTGTGGGGGCTGGAACTGTGTTCAAGAGACTATGCCTAACCACAGGGCTCAGGGGGGTGGGGGGAAAGAAACTGGAATAATTGCTAAAATATCAGCCTATTCACAGCGTTGTAATGCCCGTAGGGAGGAAGAGGGTCTGAAGTGGTCATGAAGGCCAGAAGAGGACTGGTTTCTCCCAACGCAGGGCTATCTGCTGAGAACAGTCAACTGCCAAAGAAAGAGGATTTCCAAGGACTTGCTGGCCCCCGCTACAAAGTTCAGTGTTAACTCCAATTCTAACAGTGACAGACGATCAGCTGGGCCAGGGGTCTCTAAATTTTTTTTTGACCACACAACTTAATAAAAAGTGTCAGTTCTACCATGTTTTGTTTGTTTGCTTATTTGTTCCTTTGGTTTGTGTTCTTAGTAGTATTTTCAATCTAAGTTTATTGCAGGAATCTTTCAAAGCTACTTGTCCATTTCCTCATGGGTTATTTTACTTAAAACTAGGTAATTTGTGGGGCGCCTGGGAGGCTCAGTTCATTAAGCATTTGACTCTTGATCTCAGCTCAGGTCATGATCTCACAGTTTGTGAGTCGAGCCCCGTGTTGGGCTCTGCTGACAGCACGGAGCCTGCTTGGAATCCTCTCTTCCTCTCTCTCTGCCCCTACCCAACTCGTGCTCTCTCTCTCTCAAAATACATAAATAAACTTAAAAAAAAAAAAAAAACTCGGCAAATTGAAAATCGATGTAGCTGGGCTCAGGTGAACTGTCATTTGCTGAGAACCAACAAGTAGGTGAAGTTCATGCTATTGATCCCCCCTCACATTCCATACAGTAACGATGAACTTCTTCCTAATGATTTTAGTGACAGTGTTTTTACCTCTGACCTGTACCTCAATGGAACATCCTGTGTGTGCACAACTTTTTGGAGACAACTAACTGGATTCACTGCTCAAGCTTGGAGAGAGAACAACTTTCTTTGCATGTACCCTATTTCAGGCCCTAGGAACTCTTTCCTTAAATTCCTTACGTGTTTCTTTCCTAGCCCTATAGATGGGCATATCACTTAATAAAATCAGTATTCCCTCTCTCTGACGAGAACTCATCAAGCATTGGAAGACAAACACCTTGTTCTCTGAGGTCTTCTGTTTCCCTCATATGCCACAGTCTCTGGACTCCTCACTGTTTTCTGGCCACCTGTCTCTAAATTAGCCCCATGTCTTTCTTAAAATTAGTAAAATATCCCAAAGGGAGTTGGCCAGTTGGTAGTGCAGAAAATAAGATTGAAAGATTTATATATAATAGAACCGGGGCCACATAGGAACCTAATCAAAGTTGGTGGGGGGCGGAAAACCTCAATTCTCTCTCTGAGCGTGCGCGCGCGCGCGCACACACACACACACACACACACACACACACACACCTCTAACAAATACTACTTGAAAGGCAAAATGTAAGCTTTTTGCCATTCTGTCGTTGTATCCTATTAAGGGAAGGAAGTCTGAAGTTATGCGTCTCCTATATGGATTTTTCCTCTACTGAGATAAATGGAAATCCACACTTTTATGTATTGGGTAAATGTTTGTGGAGACTGTCTGTACCGTAGGCACTGAGTTGGGCAGCCAAAGGGCTGGAAGCTGATAGAGCAGAGACGGAAGAATCGGGGTCTCTGATGACATAGATGGATTGCTTAACTGCCTGGCTCTGCAGAAAACACTGATCACAACAATAAAAGCAGTAGGATAAATTCCTTTCTTGTTTCACTACCAAAAAAAAAAAAAAAAAAAAAAAGAGAGAGAGAAGAGGAACAAGTATTTATATTGTACCTACTATATGCCAGCAGTTGCTTGCTCTAGGTCTTGTGAATGCACTAGAGACTCATCTATTTAGGCAGAAATATCTATTCTCATGGTACTTATATTCTAATTGGAGAGATGGAATATAAGTAACATAAACCACGCAGTAATAGTGAGAAATGCTAAGGAGAAAAACTAAGTCAAGGGCAAAGGGAGTGTGGGTTGTGACGCAGGTTGAACAGGGAAAGCCTCAAGCAGAAAACGACTTTTGAATAAATACCTGAAGGAAGTGGGGTGCTAGATGTGTGGATAGACAGGGGAAGAGCATTTTGGCAGAAGGAACACCAGTGCAGTGGCTTTGAGGTGGGCAGTGTGCTCAGCATGTTTGAAGAACCACAGGGAGGCCAGTGGACTGGAGCAGAAAGAAGAAATGAGGACACGGGGCTCCATGTGACTGTATTAACAAATGCTTTCTGGGCTCCTCACCCGCGGGAAGCAGTTGTGCTGCAGGACAGAAGACGTAAAGATAAACCAAGAGTCTCTGTGGGGCAACGGGTGAGACCAGGTTTAGAGAACTGGAATGCGTTTCAGGTCCTTCTAAGCAGTGTCACATTTTTGAGGTCCTCGCAAAGTGGACTGTGCATAAAATTCTTGAGATAAATCTTTTTCCTTATCAAAACTCTCCTTCTCTGCCCTTGTGTTTGCTGGCATTGAAAATGGCAAAAGAGGGGCGCCTGGGTGGCTCAGTCGGTTAAGAATTCAACTCTTGATTTCGGCTCAGGTCATGATATCATGATTTGTGAGTTCGAGCCCCACATTGGGCTCTGCACTGACAGTGCGGAGCCTGCTTGGGATTCTCTCTCCCCACTCCCACCTCTCTCAAAACAAAACAAAAACAAAAACAAAAAAAAACCCAAAAACCAAACCAAGCCAAAAACAAACAAAAAACACAAAACAAACAAACAAAAACTTTAAAAAGAAAAAAAAAAGAAAACAACAAAAGAAACCCTTTATTTTTGTTTCTTTGGTACCGTTCTTTTTTCCTCCCCTGCACGTATGCTTGTAGGAAAAAAAGATTAAACCCTCACATTTCAAATCATTGTCAGGATGTACACAGGTGAATGTCCATTTTCATTTACTTTGGAGAATTCAGGTGAACTCTTCTGATCTATAAATTCAAGTGTTTATTTCTAAAGCCCGGCTTCACCTCTCTCACTGCCTTTTGTCGTTTTCATTGGCTCGGTCTCTTTTGCAGGAACACATCTGTTGACTGTTTTCGTAGCTTCTGTCCTCTACACCTTGTCATCTTTTCCAGAGTGTTTTCGGTGCACAGACTGGACTTGTCACAATGACTGCTCTGCTGCTCTATAGTAAGATTCATGAGCTGGGAGACAGAGTAAGAATCTCCCAAAGCTAACTTCTCCATAGCAGAAACTAGTAAAGGGATGGAGGCAGGTAATCCCCAATGACTGCCCAAACTAGAGGGTGAAAGTCTGATGAAAAACAGGACACGCACACGGCTGCAAAGCGTCTCCCTACAGAGAGTACTTATTAGTTACAAACGGAGAAAGAGCCACTTCACAGTGGAAACACACGGCAGACACCAACTTAACCGAATGATTAAAGCTGACATCTCCACTATGGGGACAGATGGACACCGGGAGCCTGCCCCCCCAATGTGAGGCACTGAGGAGGACACAACATCAGTGCAGTAGTGTTCTTGCTGAAGACACATGACTGGAGCCTAACCAGGAGAAAACAGACAAACCCTAGAGGGAGGACATTCTACAATAGCTGCTCAGTACTTCTCAAAAACATCAAGGTCAGGAAAGACAAAGGCTGAGGGACCCTGCTAGATAAAAGGAGACAAGGGACATGGCAGGTAAATGCCACGTGTGATCCTGGATTGGACTCTGGCCAGGGAAAAGCACATGGTTGTAATGGATACCATTGGGACATTTGCCAAAGTTTGAATATATACCATGGGTTAGAGAGTAATGTGAAATGTTCACTTCTTGGTTTTGATAACTGTACTGCAGTCATTGTAAGGCAATATCTTTGTTCTTAGGAGATACATCCCAAGTATCCAGGGATAAAGGGGCATAGTGTCTCCAACTTACTCTCAAATTGTTAAAAAAATCTGTACATATATGTACATGTGTATATATGCATGTACACACACACACACACACACACACACACACACACACACACACACACAAAGAGAGAGGGACAAAGCATGGGACAAAAATTTCTGAATCTGGATAAATGTATATGGGAGTTCCTACGGTGCCTGGGTGGTTTAGTAGGTTAAGTGTCCAACTCCTGATTTCGGCTCAGGTCATGATCTTGTGGTTTGTGAGTTTGGGCCCCACAGTGGGCTCTGTACTGACAGCTCAGAGCCTGCTTGGGATTCTCTCTCCCTCTCTCTTTGCCCCTCCCCTGCTTGCTCGCTCTCAAAATTAAAAAAAAAGAATATGGGAGTCCTTGTATTATTCTTGTAATATTTCTGAAAGTTTAAAATTATACCCAAATAAAGAATTAATACTGCACAATAAGAATTGAAATCAGTATTGGAGGCAAACCAAAGCAGCAACAAGCTATGTGGTGAGTTTTGAAGTATTTTGGGTCCACAGCAGGTATACCAGTAAGAATATGGAGAAACTATGCACAATTTAAAAAGGAAAACCTAGGGGCGCCTGGGTGGTTCAGTTGGTTGAGCGACCGACTTCGGCTCAGGTCACGATCTCACACTCTGTGAGTTTGAGCCCCGCATCGGGCTCTGTGCTGACAGCTCGGAGCCTGGAGCCTGCTTCAGATTCTGTGTCTCCCCCTCTCTCTGCGCCTCCCCTGCTCATGCTCTGTCACTCTCTGTCTCAAAAATAAATAAAAACATTAAAAAAAATTTTTTAAAGGGAAACCTCAATAATTTTTTTTGTTTATTCATTTTTGAGAGAGAGCACACGGGTGCAAGCGTGCAAGTGGGGGAGGGGCAGAGAGAGAGAGAGAGAGAGAGAGAGAGAGAGAGAGAGAGGAAGAGAAAGAATCCCAAGCAGGCTCCATAGTGTCAGTGCAGAACCCGATGTGAGACTTGATCTCATTAACTGTGAGATCATAACCTGAATAGAAATCAAGAGTCGGATGCTTAACGGACTGACCCAGCCAGGTGCCCCCTCGATAAATGTTTTAAATTGAGAACTGGCATGTTAAGCAAAGTCAGACTTCTCAGCTCGAAGGCGAAGCAGCGAGGCGGCTGTTCTTCAGAGGAGGGCTTCCAGGCACTGGCTTGACAATCCGACAGTTGCTTCTGAGAGCGGCCCAATATTTAATGGCAGAATGGGGAGCTTACTATTTATTTATTTATTTATTTATTTATTTATTTATTTAATTTATTTATTTTTTAAAATTTTTTTTTTCAACGTTTATTTATTTTTGGGACAGAGAGAGACAGAGCATGAACGGGGGAGGGGCAGAGAGAGAGGGAGACACAGAATCGGAAACAGGCTCCAGGCTCTGAGCCATCAGCCCAGAGCCCGACGCGGGGCTCGAACTCACGGATCGCGAGATCGTGACCTGGCTGAAGTCGGACGCTTAACCGACTGCGCCACCCAGGCGCCCCGGGAGCTTACTATTTAAAGGAAACATTTTGGTCATCTTCTAGAAAGCAAGTTACAGGTGCACGCGCACACACACACACACACACACACACACAAACACAGAAGAGAACGAAATGCTGTATAACAAAACATGTGTGGGTTGTGGGATTATGGGGCTCTTTCTGTGCACTTTGCATCTTCCCAAGTGTTTTACACAACACGGGCATTACGTTTATGGGTTCAAAAACAGATTCAGTTAAAAAAAAAAAAAAGTCCTGTAGGAGAAGAGGGAATGGAGCAAGAAGGAGAGAGGGCTTTAGAAGGGGTATCAACCTTTCCCCCATCACTTATTCTTCCATTCATTCACAAATGTTCTACAAGTACCTACTCTGTGTTAGGTGTTAACAATAAGCGCTGGGTGAATGAACGTGACCAAAGCAGGTGGGATTCCTATCTTCGAGTTGGTTATGTTCTGGAAGTGCATATATTTGTTTTGTGTGGCTGGGCACAGTGCTCCAGGGAGAGAAGAGGGAAAAGACGGGGGCCAGGCACATGGGGCCACGGTAACGGTCTGGGTAACAGTCTACGTGCAAGGAGATTACAGTGATCAGATATTACAAATCGTTACATAGAAAATATCACAGCTATTCGGTTTTTAGAGCTTGTTTTTAAGGCATAAAACCCAAGCAGTAATAACACTTAACTCCATCCCCACCCTGGCTCAGTTATGGCTTGTTTATACACATTTCCTTGACAGGCAGCTTTGACACGACTCACTAAATCTCTGCCAAGTACGCAGGCGGTTTCCTTCACTTGCCCTTCTCCCGGGGCCAACCTCATCTTAAAATATTCTGCTCGTGATTCTAAATGCAACTTCATAAGCAAGCGTCTTCAACTTTCTAATAAAAACACCAGTGTCCAAACCTCCACAACTACTTCCGGGAACCTCCAAGTTCTGCTTACGCCTCCAGCCTAGAGAAGCCGGCACCTAGCAAACTGGGGTTGTCTCTAGCTCCTTCCCTTTGGCCTCTGATTTGTGATTAGGGCAAGGATTCTCCATTCTGGCTGCCCCTTAGAACCTCCTGGGTGAACTTAAAAAACGAAGATACCAACACTGCCTCAGACCAATTAAATCATATCCTTGGGAGAGTAATTGTGAGATTCTATAAGCTCATTATCTCTCTTACCCTCGTGATCTGTCCACTTGAACTGGCACCTACTGCAGGCCCTCATCACCTTTTCATCTGCTAATTAAACAGTATTTTAATTGCTCTTTCCTTGTCTTAATAACAGCAACGGTAAGTGGGGGTGGCACCCGCAGTGAGCTGACAGTTACTGAGGGCTTACTTCGTGTCAGGCGCAATTCTAAAATCATTACAACGCACTGGTTCGTTTGCACACGACTCTTGAGATCGAGCCCTCTTCTATTCCCATTTTGTAGACGAGGAAACCAAAGCAATGAGAAATGAGGAAATGTGGCTAAAGCTGTACCGATAGGAAGAGGAGGAGCTGGGATTCACACCCACGGTGTTATACATTCTCTGGCACATAGATGGTCCCCCCCAGGTGTGTCAGGCTTTGCTCCCACACATACATGTATCTCAGAAGTTGGAATGAGACGCTCCAACTCGAAAATTGAGAAGGGGGGGGTCTTCTCCCAAACTGTAGGATTTCAGGTTAATGTTAAGGTTTTTGCCCATAAATTTTCCTTCCTTGAGCTTTTGAGGCCCGTTTATGCCTTTTTAAAATTTTTATTTTTTTATTAAAAAAAATTTTTTTTAACATTTATTTATTTTTGAGACAGAGAGAGACAGAGCATGAACAGGGGAGGGTCAGAGAGAGGGAGACACAGAATCTGAAACAGGCTCCAGGCTCTGAGCTGTCAGCACAGAGCCCGATGTGGGGCTCGAACTCACGGACCGCGAGATCATGACCTGAGCTGA
>NW_024412452.1:324107-419101 GCF_014898765.1 Herpailurus yagouaroundi
CCCAATTTTTTTTTTTATTCTTAAGTCATCTCTACACTTAATATGGGGCTTCAACTTACAACGCTGAGATTAAGATGCTCCACTGACTGAGCCAGTCAGGCTCCCTTCTGCTTTTTTTCTTTTTTTTTAAACTTGAGACAGGGGTGGGAGGGGCAGGGAGAGAGAGAGAGAGAGAGAGAGAGAGAGAGAGAGAGAGTGTCTTAAGCAGGTTCCATGCTCAGTGCTGAGCCCATGACTCTGGGATCATGAGCTGAATTTAAGAGTTGGACACTCAACCAACTGAGCCAGTCAGGCTCCCCTCTGCTTTTTTTTTTTTTTTTAACTTGAGCGGAGGTTGTGCTGGAGGGACAAAGAGAGAGAAAGAGAGAGAGAGAGAGAGAGAGAGAGAGAGAGAATATCTTAAGCAGGCTCCATGCTGAGGGCAGAGCCCAATGCAGGGCTCAAGCCCATGACCCGGAGATTGTGACCTGAGCTGAATTCAAGAGTCGGACACTCAACCCACAGAGCCACCCAGGTGCCCCTGCTTTACTATAGCAGAATATACAGTGCGATAGTACACAACTTACTAGAAATTAGCTGTTTTGTCACCTACGGTGTAACGTAGCCACTGTTCATGCTTCTCCACGCTGACAAATTAGGGGCCCCTGTTCGACCGCCAAGCTGGATTAGTTTTTGCAGAGCACTATCTGCAGGGGATGGGCGTCTGCCTGGCTGGTGGAGCCATGGGCACAGAACCTTGCTGAGAGGTTAGCGATTTCATGTATCTTTAGGTCACTCACATGGAGGTAATAAGTGAGAATGGGGACCTTGACTTATTTGAGGAAAATAGTCCAGAAAGAGAATGCAGGTGTAGAGAGGGCCCAGAACTGTTAGCGTGTGTGCATACAGGCCTCTGGAGTCACGAAAGCCCGAGTCCAGGAAGCAGAGCGTTGCAAACACTGTCCGATGCCACCTGCGTTGAGGAAAAGCAGGGGAAACGCTTGGACTGAGGCATGTGACGCAGTTGCTGAGCCGGGCCGAGCCCGGCCGCGGTGGGTTGGCAGAACGAACGATGCAGAGGCAGAGGTGGAAGTCCTGCTCTTGTGGGAGAAGCCAGTGGTGGACATCACATGGGAAATCAGATAAAGCTCGCAGCAGTAGGAGGTCTGGACAAAGGCTTTTCATTTTATTTTCCAGAGACAGATTGCTCTGCGCAGCAGGAAGGATGGGAAGCTCAATGAGTCCCCATGCTAGTTTTAAAGGGAACTCACTTCCTCTAAAGTAGATGGAGGGGTGCCTGGGTGGCTCAGTCTGTTGGGCATCCAACTCTTGATTTCAGCTCAAGTCATGACCTCACGGTTCGGGTGTTCGAACCTCACGTTGGGCTCTGTGCTGACAACATGGAGCTTGCTTGGGATCTTCTCTCTCCCTCTCTCTCTGCCCCTCCCCTGCTCTCTCTCTCTCTCTCAAAACAAACAAACAAACAAACAAACAAACAAATAAAAACTTACTAAAAAAGTAGGGGAGATTTTAGACAATATGCAGAGAGAATATGTGGAGGGAAGAGAGGAGAGAGGGCCCTGCCATCTCGGGGTCCACTGCAGTGGTCTGGGGGATGCCACAGGATAGGTGGGGGGGTGAGCAAAGATTTGAAACGGTTAAAGAGAGACAGCTGTGCCTGGAGGGGACAACAAGCCAGGTCTGTGGCAGGGTAGATAGATGTGGGAAGTCGTGTCCTCCACTGGGACCGACCACTAGAGGGCATCGGGACCTCGCGCTCCGCCATCCCACACAGGACTCTGGGGGACCAGAGACGCGACCCCGGCCTGTTCCTAGGGCGGCCTGAACCAGATGGCTGGCTGCTCACCGTTCCCTACACAGTCACTGGTCTCTCCTAGAGATGGTGGAAACCAGCTCTCCCCACTTGTCTCCCCAGTGGATGGCAGCGACAGTCATCTGACAACTACACAGGACACTGCTTTATAAACTTCCAAGGGCTCTGTCACTGTAAACTGCTCTCACATGTACTGGAAATCATACAGGCTCGCTGAGCCCGAATTATCTTCTCTGTATATCTAGACTCTCAGCTTTTAAATGAAAAAGGACTGTCAGGGTATCTGAAGATGTCCTGAATGAGATGAAATAATATGTCTGGGATTTATTTTAAAGCAACCCAGTGTAGTAGGAGGAGGTGTGTGGGTGAAAGGGAACAGGTGAAATTTTCCATAATAATGTTTCTAAAAACACTATGTTTCCCAGGTCTCCTTGTCTATAAAATGCATAGGTCATGCCAGTGGGGTTCCTTCTAGCTGTACCCTCTAGGACTCAGAGGCTCACTGTACAATGCATATCACCAGTTAGCTTGAGGGGTGTGTGGGTCTTAAGGCTAGGGAGGCCCCAAGCTCCTAAGAAAAGTCTTGGAATGCAATGTCCCAGGACCATCTCTTGTCTATTTCAGTCCACCGCAAGCCCTGAGGAGGCGAGACCTGCTTGGACCTCATTGCTCCCACCTCCCAGGACCATCCAGATCTTCCTTTGGGACCTGAGTTGTCACAGGGCTTGGCACAAAGGT
Source organism: Herpailurus yagouaroundi (assembly GCF_014898765.1). Lineage (NCBI taxonomy): Eukaryota > Metazoa > Chordata > Mammalia > Carnivora > Felidae > Herpailurus > Herpailurus yagouaroundi. Next base: position 326,659 of record NW_024412452.1, read on the forward strand.
CTCAGCTGCCCCACTGGGGTTTTCGTTTGCACAGAGCCTCTTCAACTGTTGCTGCCAGCAACAATGAGAAGTGGCAGCAATGTAGAACGAACTCCAAAAGAGAGAAGGAACACCGCTGCCCAGGTGGAGGGGGCAGAGGGGTTCTTAGGGAAGCGGCAAGGACCAGGGAACCAGCCAGGGTTGGTGCCGGCATTTCTAATCATACGACATCACAGCTGGTATGTGCGTGTGTGTTGAGGTGGAAGGGGTGGAAAAGCGTACAGGTAACACGGCCACACCCCAACTGCTCAGCTCTTCTCCTGAGACACACACTTGGGGCAACACCGCCAGACCCCATCAGCTTCGGGATGGTGGATGGGATGCAACAACATGGGGTGAGGGGAGCGAGAAGATCCCTTTGGCACTTGAAAGGGAAACAGACTTACCAAGTGTGCCGGGGATGGTGACCTGGTGTCCTTGACTGTGGCACTGGATGGGACATCGAGGAGGGGCCATTTCATCTGTAGGTACTGCACAGGGGATAGAAAACACAAGGCATCTGGTGAGATGAGGCCTCGCGAGCACCCCCAAGTGAGCAGAGGAGGAGCTGTGCAGGTAGGCTGCTGCTGGTTCTCCGTGACTGCACATGCTCCTTCCTGCTCAGTGTCCAGATGATTATCTCAGGGGAGAGCACACACTCAGAATCACCACTACCATCACCTGCCCCCTCTGTCATGTTGTGGGGGACACACAACAGGACAACCAGCCAAAGTGTCCAAAGAACCTATATCGCTGAGGGTCAAGCTCTCCCTGCTCTAGTCATGGGACAAGCAGGGCACATCTAGGGACCAAGGGCTCCCACATGGTGATCCTGCCCCATTCATTCCCATCACACACAATACTCCCTAAGAAATAGCCTCCAGAAGTATTTGGTGAAGGAATGAATAAAAACCATCTGCCCGACACTCGCAGGGTCATGGGTAATACCTGTCCGTACTCAACGATGCTGATTTAACTTCTAGCTATAGTGTTTCTCAGCCTTGAAAAGATTATCCAGTACCTTACCCTGTATTATTGCAGAAAATCCAAACCAAACAGCAAACCCTCAACATACACATGCACATACTTTCTTTAAACAAAAAGCTTCTTCTTGGGGCACCTGGGTAGCTCTGTCATTTGAGCAACGAACTTGATTTCGGCTCAGGTCATGATCTCAGGGTCAAGGGATTGAGACCTTGCACTGGGCTCTGAGCTGAGCATGAAGCCTGCTAGAGACTTTCTCTCTCTCTCCCTCTTTCTGCCCCTATCCCCTGCTCACGCGCTCTCTCTCCCTAAGATAAAAAATAAAATAATTTTAAAAAGCCTCTCCTCAACCCTGGCATGGCAGTCTTTGGCAAGGGCTGGAAAGGAATGAGTGGAGGGGCTAAGAGGGGCACTGGGTGAGCCCGCCTGGGGTCTGGAGTCAAACGCTCATGGGTTCAGGATCTCACTCTGCCAGTGTAGGCTGTGCAACTCTGGACAAGCATCTTAACAACTCTGAGTCTCGGCTTCTGCATCTGTAAGGCAAGGCTACTCTCAATAACTTTATAGGTTGTTAGAAGGATTAGGGACAATGTCAAGTATTGAACACAATGCTTCGCACGTGGGAGACATTTGATAAATGGCAGCTAGTATTTTCGTAAGCAAACCATTAGTCTTTGCCAAGGGCAAAGCATACATGTTGTCTTAGTGTCAACACTGACATGGTGTTTCTGGGCAGCAGACCAGCTATGCAGACTCTTTGCAAAATTCTTGAGGTTACTTTGGAAATTACATCTCCAATAGGAAATGATGGCTCCAGGAAGAGTTTCATAGACAGAAATAAGTTTCTGAGTTATCCCTTGCTCTGGTCACTCAATTTCAGGGAAAAAGAAATCGTGAGTTGGCCTTGAGCTATGTGCACAGGATCAGAAAACTAGGATGGGCCGTGCCCCTTTGCTTTCCATCAAAGAGTCCACAAATATGGACTGAGTGGGCAGGGTCTGGGCTTTCAAAACAATGTCCACAGGCAAGGATAATGGCCCTAGGGCACATCTACAAAGGGCCAGTGAGTAGCACAGACAGCAGGTGGGATGGACCAATCAGGCCTGGCTGTGGGAGGCTTGGGAGGTGGGAACAAAAGGGGGTTGTGGGGGTGCTATAAATGAGGGCAGTCTTCACTCTGGGCCCTCTGTTGCCTGCCCCTCCATCCATGAGGCCACACCGAGTATCATCCCTGTCCCTGCATTCTGCTGATTCGTCCCACCCCCACCTGTCTTCTTCCTTACCCAGAGCCTACGCTTTGTAGATAAACTAACTGGGATTTCAATGCCTTTGGCAAATTAAAAACACTGGACAAATACTGGAGTCATGAGTTAAAACTCATTTCCTGGGGTGCCTGGGTGGCTCAGTAGGTTAGGCACCCAAATCTTGATTTAGGCTCAGGTCATGATCTCAGATTGTGAGTGTGAGCCCTGAGTCGGGCTCCGCACCGACAGCTCGGAGCCTGCTTGGGATTCTCTCTCTCTGCTCCTCCCCTGTTTGCTCGCGTGTGCATGCGCACTCTCATGCAGGCTCTCAAAAATAAATACATAAACATTAAAAAAAAAAAAGCCCTCATTTCCTCAGTGAATAACATCTGTGCCATACTGGCAGTTTCCAAAGCATTTCCAAACACATAAACCAGCTTCCTCTTCACAACAACCCTGCTATTGCAAGTAGGGGTGACTGTCCCAAATTTTTCAGATGAGCTAATGGAGGTAAACAGGGTGAGTGACTAGCCCAAATTTATGATGGGAAGTGAAGTTGAAGTCTCTTGGCTTCAACTCCATGCTGTTCACTGCGACAGCAGTCATCACATCACCTTCTCGAACCCCACCCCCCCAGCCTTTTCTTCGCTCCCATGGGTTTTTCTCCCTCCCTTTCTGTCTCGCCCAGGGCTGGCAACCTCAGAGCTGAATGAATATATACACACCAATGTTCTCCTGTAGGGACACTTGAGGTGACCCAAGCTTACACCGTTCATCACACTGCTTCCCTAGAAGCAACAACCTGAGCATTTATCCGTTTTTCTTGAAGTTGAACTACAATCACAACTATCACGTGTGAAAAGAAGTACCCCAAATCCACCCCAATATGAAACATAGTAGAAGGGGCTCCTGAGACCCACCAACTCTACCAGCATCTGGTTTCCCTAATTGACATCATAAAGACACACGCTGAACACTCCTCATTCTTGTTGGCCAGGGATGTTCTTAGATCAAATAGGAATCCATCTGAATTCTAGTTTGGGAAAGAACATTATTAGTGGACCTTTTGAGTTGTTAGGCGGAGCAGGCTTGTAGGAGTCTAGTTCAGGGCTTCTCAACCATGGCACTAGTGACATTTTGGGATACTGTGGGGGCTGTCCTGCGCACTGCAGGATATTCAGCGGCATCCCTGGCCTCTGCCTACCAAAAGCCAGTAGCTCCCATTCTCCTGCCCATTTGTGACAACCAAAAAGGTCTCCAGACTTTGCCAAATGTCTCTGGGAGTGGGAAAACCGTCCCCCAATGGGAACCACTGCTCTACTATGAGCTCCATGAGGGTCTGCCTTCATGCCGGGGCTATCAAGGTACAAATATACATATGGACACACACACACACACACACACACACACACACACACACACACACTCAGAGAAAGTGCTTTTAGTAATAGCTACTGTGTTTGGTTGTCCATCACATGCTTGGTGTCTTACCTACCCACTGCCTGGACTTCCAGGGGGAGGAAGAGACCACACTGTCCTCATATCTCTGTAGGGTTCCCTCTCACTCAATGACTTTAACAGAGACCTGGAAACTTAGAAGTGTGTAAAAATCTTTAGCCTTGTCCACGACCGAAGCCCGGCCCCATAGAGATCTGTCAGACAGGTGGGGAGAGTGGTTTTGGCAATGGTGGACATCTGGCCCAGGACCTTTCCCGCTCCAGGAAATCTGGGGGGTGGGGGGTGGGGGTGGTGTGGGTGTGCACGTGTACAAGGAAGGATTCATTCGATAAAGAAATAGAGGATAGTCCCTTCCCCCTTTCTACTTTTCTGCCTTTTTAAGATTTTGAAACACGTGATGCGGGGTGGTGGGGAAAGACCTATAAAAAGACGCAGGGGCCCACTGCAGCTTCGCCATCAAACTCCCCTGGATCGCAATTCTGAAGAAAGGAGCATTCGAGAGGGACAGCTGAGCTTCCCAGAACCACAGATCAGGGCAGCAGGGACCTGCGGCAGCACCTCTGTAAGCCTCTCCCACCTCAGCACCAGATCTGTGGAGGTAGCCGGGCAGTTCTGAATTCCTGGGTCAGGCGTACCCCAATGTTTAGGGGCAATAAAACTCTCTTTGGCTGCAATTCTCATCTGAAGTCAGCCCACGATCACCCTGGGGCTAATCAGTTATCTGGGGAGTAAGAGAGATGTGGCTGAGCTTAGATTCTTTGTATGGTAATGGCACGTGGGCAAATTAAAAATGCTAGGTTTCTCCAAGCCTAGTCTAGGTTTTCCATCCAACTGACCACAACCGGCTCCTGACCAGTGTTATCATGCACAGGCTGTAGCGCAGTGAGGATGGGCCGGCGGGCTGCCTCCCTGCCCGGGATGCTCTTTGGAATGTAGACCATGGAAGCTGTGTGGCACCAGTGCAACTGACTGCCAAGTGATAGCAACGGCCACCACACATGGGATGCTGACTAGGAGGTAAGTATTCTCTTCTGATACTCAGAAAGAGAAAACTAGACTCAAATGGTGAGTACTACCACTCTCGATTTACTCATGCTGCTTAATATGCTACCTCATGTTGTGACTCTCTGAGACAGGACAGATATGCAGTTTCCTGATCTGACTGAATTTGGGAAACTCTTTCTGGGGATTGGGGTTCCATAGAACACACTTGGGGAACTTATGGTTCACAGTTAGGTAGACTGAGGCTGTGGTTTAGAACCTGTCTTTACTGTACTGACTCAGTTGTGAGATGTATACATAGTGATAGATTTTCTTACACGAAAGCATCCTTGCATGCCGCAGGTAAACCCTATTTGGTCACGGTGGCTTGTTCGTTCTTGTACTGTATTGTGGAATGCAAACTATGAGTCTCTTAAGATTTTGACTTCAACATTCCTAAGGGAGAGTGAACAAAAAGTTTTTTTTGTGGTATTTTTCTCAAGGGCTGCTATCAGTGTTATTTTGGCTTTACTCTTTATAAAGGGGGCTGTACCTCTTTTTCTTTATGCTCTGGGTCCCTTTCTGCTTCTGGGGCCCCTCTTTAGTGCCCTTAGTGCCCTCCTTGCGGTGAATACTTGGCCAGGTGGGCTATTTCCATTCGACTTGGCCCCAGGGAAGGGTCCCTCTGAAGGGCGCTCTCACCAAAGACCCAGAACCTCCTTTCCTGCAGGGAGGCAGAGAATCGGTCCTACAGGATCCCTGCTTAGCTTGAAGACTGTGCAGCAGATTAATTGCAGCTGTGCCCTGGAATTTCCCCAACATACAAATCTTCATGATGTAAAACAGCTGGGAGGAAATCCCAGCATGCCCCGTACGGAGGCAGAACTGCCAATGAGCTATGGAGATTAACCCTCCACCTCCCAGAAGGTAGGGACCCCCCCCCTCCCCCTCCCCCCGCCCAGCCATATCTGCCCCTGTTCCAAGCTTGCTTTGGCGTGGACAGGACTCTACAGGACTCTGGGTACCGCCCACAGTCTTCCCATTCACAGGTTCTCACAGAAAACCCTTTAGGCAGGGCCCAGGCAAGAGAGGAAGCAAAGCTTCATGTTACAGAAGCCAAGAGCAGAGCTCGCCGAAGTGCACTACAGTTGGAAGCGAGGAAAGAAGTCCTCTCCAAAAGTTTCCCAGGTGAGAACACGCCATTCCACAGAATTCCTTCCACTTCTTGAGCTCTTCCCCCTGGCTTTACCGACTCACAGGTTTTACCCTTCAGTAGCAGAAGCTTGCCAGTGGAGATGACCAATCTTTCCTGCATCTCTGGTCCCCAGTGATAAACAGACACTCTGGGACCCCAAAGCCAGGGCCCCTGGAACAGAGAAGAGGGCTTTCTTCCCCAGACCGCCCTCTTAGGAAACTGCATGGTGTAGCCACCCAGCAAAACAGGCCAGAAACCCAACCCCACAGGCTGTCCACCACAGAGTGACAAGGACATTGTGCAAAATGCAATTTTTTTTTTTAACATGAAGAATCGTATTCTAAAAACATGTGAACCAGTGATCAGTTTCTCTTTACTCTCCATTCTGCCACAATTGGGGATGGGGATAGAATCAGGACCACTGCAGTGGCTTCCCGAATTCAACGCTAGTTTATCTTCTAAAAACTAAGTCATCAGGGTGCACCTGGCTGTCTCAGGCAGTAGAGCATGTGACCCTTAACCTCAGGGTTGTGAGATCGAGACCCACATTGGGTGTGGAGCCTACTTAAAACAACAACAACAACAAAAACACCTAACTCATCAGATATCTTCCTTGCTTAAAAAAATCCTTTCCTGGTTGGTTGCTGGGCCCCCCAAAGTCCTCAGCAATCCGGTGCCAACCTATCTTTCCAGCCTTCATCCCTCAGGGCTCCCCTGCTCCTCCATCACCCACCGACACCAACTGCACTCAAGTTCCTACAATATTCTGTGCCATTTGATCAGCTGCTCCGCAGCCTGGAGTATCCTTTACCAGCAGGAATCTCTAACCTCTTCTTCAAAACCCTGTCCCAAGGTCACCTTCCCAGACAAGCCTTCTGCAGCTCCCCACAGGAGCCAGGCACTCTCACCTCTGTGCCAGCTTGGCGTTCCCATGGCACTCGTCATGCTGTGTGGCTGTTATCCACTTGCAAATTCTGTCTGTCTCTTGGACTGTAAGCTCCTCAAGGGTCACATCCACATCCCCAGTTCCTCGCCCAGAAGCCAGCATTCATGCTTCCAGACCCTGTCTCGCATTGAGCTTAAGCGCTTACCAAACTCCTAAGCCCTAGTTTCCACATCTGTAACACTGGGTTGTCCAGCCTCTTCCTGAATCCTTTGGAGATGTGGAACGCATTTAACGGAGTTTCTTTTCACTCTTGAGTGATTGGTTCTTACGTTAATTGGCCTACTATTGCCAAGAATCTGTAAATGCAGCTTGGAGGCTCTGATACCCAACCCTGCCAGTTCCTGGAGGCCTGTTTAAGATCCTCTGTCTTCTGTCAGAATGGACATAAGTTGATCTCAATTTGAAAGTCTACCAACATTGAGCAATGGGCTCATTAGTGGGGAGACAGAACCGCTCTCCCAAATAAGAACAAATGTTTCATTTCAGGAAATCACTGAACAAGATAAAATGAAAGTATTTAGGAGAACTGGTTTCCAAACATGATGGATTAGACAAAGTTCCAAGAGCGAAAGTATAAAAAGCAAAGTTTACACTCCTCTCCCTTATTTTCTTTTCTCAAGATGAGTAGTTTCTGCATTTGCTTTGTTCTGTGGATGGCACTAAATCCCAAACACAATCACGATTTTGTTTTACTCATGGGCAGAAGGTGGGGTTCCTTCTTAAGTTTCTGTTAATAGGTGAGTTGTTACAAATAAATCCAAATGTCTTAATACAAGATCCCTTTTTCATGTAATACAACACACATAATTTTCCTTGGAAAAGTTATTTAGAACCGCATTTTTGCAATGTTTTAAACCAATGAAATGACTTTTTTCTTGAGGCACCTGTCACAGCATTTAAGTCAGCAAATATTTTTGGAGCCCCTCCTGTGTACTGGCAGTGGAGGGGGCTCTAAAAATATTTCATGACTGAAGAGTAAACTCAAGAGTGGGTTGGATGGGTTTCAGTTTTCCCATAAACACCTATTCCCTGCCCATACCCTCAAATAATCCCCTTCTTTCCCGGATGGCCTTAAACCGTTCTCTTCCTCTTCCAACTCAGAGAATCTGGCAATTCTGCATACCAGACTTGACCAAAGGTTGGTTTTTAAAAACAGGGGCGCCTGGGTGGCTCATATGGTTGGGTGTCTGACTTTGGCCCAGGTCATGATATCACTGTTTGTGGGTTTGAGCCCCATATCGGGCTCTGTGCTGACAGCTCAGAGCCTGGAGCCTGCTTCTTGGATTCTGTGTTTCCCTCTCTCTCTCTCTCTCTCTCTCTCTCTCTGCCCCTGCCCTGCTGGTGCTCAGTCTCTTTCTGTCTCTCAAAAATAAACAAACTTACAAAAATTTCTAAAAAAATAAAAAATGAAAACTGGCTCCCTGCAGAGGCCAATTCCCAGTGTTGGAAGGATACAGCATGGAAAGTAGAGAACAGAGTCCCAGGCTCGTTCTAACCTCTCTGGACTCGATCATTTCACCTTTAAAATGGGAGTATTTTACTGGCCTGAAGGCAGGGACCTGGACCAGATGGCCTCCCATCTGGAAGAAAAAAAATGAAATGTCTGATTAAACCACAGTGGGTTCCTGGGAGTGGAGACTGCGTTGAGGTACTCAATAAATAGACTCAGGAGTCCTCGCTGGTCCCCATTTACAAGCTGTGTACCTGAGGAAGCGACCTCACCCTTCAGAACCTCTGGTTTCTCACCAGTGACATGGGAATAATAGCACCTACCATCTGGCAGAATTCTTTTTATTTAAAAAAAAAATTTTTTTTTCAACGTTTATTTATTTTTGGGACAGAGAGAGACAGAGCATGAATGGGCGAGGGGCAGAGAGAGAGGGAGACACAGAATCGGAAACAGGCTCCAGGCTCTGAGCCATCAGCCCAGAGCCCGACGCGGGGCTCGAACTCACAGACCGTGAGATCGTGACCTGGTTGAAGTCGGACGCTTAACCGACTGCGCCACCCAGGCGCCCCAGAATTCTTTTTAATTTGGTGCAGCAGTCACTTGTGAAAGGACTAACCAAAGGGCTGAGCAAGTGGAGAGCTCTTAGGAAACAGGTGTTTAGTCCCCAGAACTTAAATTTCCTTTTGTTCAACGGGCCTATTACCTGCATTTTACCCAGGGTCAAGGAAGAGCTAATTAACATAGAGTTGGACCATTCACTCCTCTCATGGCGCTTCACGCGAGAGGTCCTGCTCAGTGGTGTGTTAGTAAATGTGTGACGGCCAGCCCTCTAAGCAAAAACAAAAACACAAACACAAACCTAGCTTTGTAGTATTTGCTGGGATCCACCCACAAGTGTAAATATTCCCACCATGGCTGATGTCAAGATACCATGGTGAGTCCCTGATGGCAGGGATGGGAAGAGAAGCGAATGGCTCCCTAGGTAGCAGCAGGCTCTGTCACCCACTGCCTGCGGACAGGTGCTGAGAGGCCCTGGCGGACGGGGGCTTCTGGTTCTGCCCACAGACGGCTGGAAGGCTCTCATACATGTGGCCCTCGGCTGAAGTGGGCCCAAGGTCTTGATGCAGAGTCGGACACTTGGCCAGGCAGATCTTTCTGGCAGCTGCATGCTCCTTTTAGAAGGAGCAGGGAACCTCTGCCCCCAGAGCACTGGGCATTCAAAAAAAATAGTCAAAGTGAAACAAACTGCTTTTGGGTCATCATTTCTGAAGCCTAGAGCTATAGGCCTCCTCAGTCTCTGTGCCCTCTCACACTGGCTGTGATCTTGGGGTTTGCTGGGCCCGGGCAGCTTCCGTGCTCAGTGCCTGACAGTGTACCCACACAGAGAAGCTTCTTTGTAGGAACTGACCTTGGACGCCTGGCCCTCCTTTCCCTGCGTCGAACCCTGCCTGACCCCTCCTCCTCTCCCTTCTGCCTCGGGTCTTGTCATGGCCCTGTCTGGTGCATGATGGCAGCACTCCCCTCCCTCCGCGTAAGATCATCTGTCCTGGCCCCCACCGTGGGCTTGGATGCGGCCGAGAGAACCTCTGCCGTGGCACAGCTTTGGGCCCTGTTCTCTGGCCTGCACATACGCACCCCCATCTTGATCATGTAGCAACATATTAGAGCCGATTCAATTCCGTGTAATGACTCCATGGTATCCACTGTACAGAAAGGCCGTACTCTAATACACAGTCCATATTCACAGACATGTAAGTGCCTCCTGGTCTTTTGCTGCAATGAACATCCTCAAACACTCATCATTACGCTCACGTATGAAAACAGCTGCAGGATACGTTTCCAGCTGGGAGGGGAATTGCTAGGTCAAAGGTACGTCCATTTAGGTTTTGAGAAGTATTCTCGAACTTCTCTGTCTACACTGCCACCAGTAACATAGAAGAGAGCTTAGACCCTTGCCTAGTGTCCTCAAACTTAACTGGTCGACACCAAACGGACAAGTGGAAAACAGTAAGTAGCTCCTTATTTCCAATTTGCATTTCTCTTGCTGCAAGTGGGGCTGGGAACTGCCACATGTGTAGGTAGCGATTTGAGGGCTAGACGAGATGTGCGTAGACAAGAGGAAGCAGGCTTATGAGGCGGGGGTACGAGGTGGCGGGGAGGGATGGAATGGGTATGGCATTTGCAGGTATAATGGAAGGCTGGGTGAGCTGTGCAGGAGAGGGGTCTCTGTGGCTTCTCACGAGTTACAAAGCTCTGTGCAACCTTCAGTGCACGTGACCTTCACTCAGGGGGAATAAAGGGCAGATCTGACAGGAGCCGAGGACACAGCTCATGGGGTGGATGACTGTGGGAGGGGAAGAGGAGAGCCCAGGAAGCTGCTGCTGCTCCAAGCTGGGTGAGCACGGGGGACGGTGCACGGCTGCGCTTTCCCTCCTCCCCTTCCAGTCTGGCTTCTGTTCCAGCAACTCTCCTGTCTCTGTCCCTGCAAGGACACTGAGGACCCGAGAAAGGGAAGTGGCCTAGTACCTACCAAATCCCGTGGGTGTCCTTCAGGCCTCATCATATCTGGACGCTCTGGGGAAACACGTTTCCTGCCCGGCCCCGCCCCCCCCCCCCCCGCCCCGGTCTCCTATGGTTTCAGGCTCCTCGTACCCTCTGGTTGATGTACCAGCATTGCCCTGAATAAATGTCTCGGACAAACTGTTCAGGGAGAAAAGCCAATTAAAGAACCTGTAAGGACAGTCACCACAATGTCACCACTGGGTTTCAGCACTCAGGCAAATTTCCTTTTTTCTTGGTGCTTTTCTTATTCATTAGAAATTTTTACAATGACCGTGTCCTATATCATAACAAGAATAAGCAAAGCTATTAAAATTAATCCCAGATTAATTTTCTTTGTCCAGTCCATGCCTTCAGTTTTTCTAGCGGGAAATCTCAGAATCCGCCTTCATGTCTTTGCTTTCCCCGCCTCCTGTTGGCCAATAAGTTCCATGGATTCAAGGCCCCTTTCCAGATTCTAGGGATTCAGGTCCTCCTTATTTCACGACAGGGCTGCTGCAGCAGCCTTCTGTCTGCTTCTGATCTCCTGGCTCTCGTTCGGTTCTGCTCCAGACTCTATCTAGGAGGCTGCAAGCCGGTCTGAAGGGGGTGGTGGTGCGGGTCACTTTGTCTCACACGGACAAAACATCTGGTGTCTACATCAAAGAACAGGGTGTTGGATGGAGATGAAGGCGCCCCAAATCCTCCTCCATAGTGGCACCACTGCTTCTGTCTCCCTCCCTATCTCTCCCAGTCCACCCATCACTTGTCCCTACAAATATCTTTGTAAAATATAAAAACTAAGCTATTTCAAGATGGCAGGTGGCTTCCGATTCTTACAGAACTGTCTCCTTCCTGATAGAACTGGTCGAGAGGCAATGGCAATTGTACAGAGCACTCCATAAATGTCACATGGGCACCTTCTACACAAGGTGGCTGTTCAGGTGCATGAGGTGCCATGGGGGAGGTTTTTTTTTGAGTGCTTAAATAACTAGAATGTAAGTCAGCAAATGACAGGTTCACAGAAGAGAGGGGTTACGGTGAGCAGGATTCTCATGGAAAGACTGGAAGACTTCATCCAGGAGGTGGCACAAGAGCTGGGTCACACAGGCAAGATACACTTCTGTAGTTATTTTACTTCTTAAAGCATTTTTTAAAAAGTTTATTTATTTATTTCTTGAGACAGTGAGAGAGAGAGAGAATTTCAAGCAGGCTCTGAGCTGTCAGCCCAGAGCCCGACGCGGGGCTTAAACTCACGAATCGTGAGATCACGACCTGAACCGAGATCGAGAGTCAGATGCTTAATTGACTGAGCCACCCAGGCACCCCATACTTCTTAAAGCATTTTATATTAATTACCTCATTTCATCTTAATGACCGTTAGATATAGATAGATAAGGCCAGTATTATCATCTCATTTTATCTATTTATGTTTAATTTTTTTGACGTTTATTCATTTTTGAGAGACAGAGCATGAGTGGGGGAGGGGCAGAGAGAGAGAAGGAGACACAGAATCTGAAGCAGGCTCCAGGCTCTGAGCTGTTAGCACAGAGACCGACGTGGGGCTCGAACCCACAGACCGGGAGATTATGGCCTGAGCTGAAGTCAGATGCTTAACCAGCTGAGCCATCCAGGCGCCCCCATCATCCTCATTTTAAAAGCGGGGGAGACGAGCCTGCTGGAAGTTGCTGGATTTAGGATTTCCCATGGTCATGAACTCATTGATGTCCAGTTGGCACTAGAATACAGAGCTTCGGACTGTTACGGTATGACCCAAAGGTGCAAGAGCATGTTTCTGGTCACCTAGAAGCTTCAGTCTCACCTTGGAATCTTAGGGTATCAAATACAGATCATGAATGCCACTGCAACCCCCTCTTGTGCCCATGGTGGACACTGCTAATAGATCATGGTGTTCTTCCCTGTGTATGTGAAGACCTCAGAATGTTCAACCCAGTACACCAGGCAGCCACTAACAATTGATTCAAGTTCATCTGGGAGGTGCAGTCTATTTATTCTGTCTGATTTAAGCCTGAAGGTCGATGTAGATATCTTGGCTAGTAAGATGGGGGCCGGGGGGTGGGGGAGTGGGGGAAGGCCAGGCCTCAGGAACATTTGTCTCCAGGCCGGCACATTGAGGAACTCAAGTTTCCAGACAGAGGTGGAGGAACCACAAAGAATGTGACTGGATAGCAAAAAGAGTGATGACTTGCATGAAGCCCATTGACCAAAGAGCAGGCCTGGGAATTCTGAAGTTTATGGATTTTCCCCTGTGGGAGGAGAAGCTGGAAAGCATCCCAGGTATTGAGGAGAAAGGAAGCAGGATCTGTGTATAATCAATGGGGCACAGGAAGTGCTTATCGTAGGCCAGTAAAACACACAACACAAAAGAACAGCCAGGCGGCCTGGAGCCGCCTCTCAGCGCACGGAGCTGCAAGGGCCTCTCTCCAGAAGCCTTCTCCAGCACTCCTGCAGCCGGCGGCTGGCCAAAGTCAACAACTCCCGGGCACCAGGAAGTGGGACATGTCTGGGGAGGGCCCTCAATAGGTGTGCAGTTCTGGGAGAGCTCTCTGACCCTACTGGCGAGAGAGGATGCTAAGAATAAGGCCATGCCGGCCATCTCCACACAGGACCATCACTCCTAATAAAGGAGCCTAAAGTATAGATTCCCGCGTCCCATCCTGGTGTGCGCGCGGTAGGTGGACACAAGTGGGTTGGTCACTTATAGGGCATTACAGAACGACTCTGCATTTGTACTGAGGTGAGGGCACCGAAATTAGGATAGGATAGTGGAAGGGCTGTAAGAAATGAACATTTATTATGAGTAGACTGTATATAGGTACTTTAAACATCTTACCATGGCACCAAACTCACACGTCTCCTCCTCCTTCTCCTCACTTCCCGAGGGTCTGGCACCTCTTTCCCAGTTCCCATTTCAATTCTATTAAGTGATATCCATTTTTGTTTTAGTATTTAAACTATTCGTTCTAACAGGCATTAAAATACATACATATTTTATATATAAAAAAGGAAAACCCGTGTCTTGAACACTGTTGCTTTAAATGAAGCTCGATTCTTCATTTTTTTAAAGTTTATATCTTTATTTTGCGACAGAGTGAGCGCGAGCCAGGGAGGGACAGAGAGAGGCAGAGAGAGAATCAGAAGCAGGCTCTGCACTAGTAGTGGGGCTGGATCCCACGAACTGTGAGGTCACTACCTGAGCTGAAATCGGGAGTCCGCTGCTTACCTGCCTGAGCCACTCAGGTGCCCCAATTGAAGCTCCATTTTTAAAAAGTGGAAAAAAATGAGTCAACTCAAAGAAAAACATTAGGTAAATAACATAGATGCCATGTGGCGTATGGGCGCCATTCAAGGACACTGTTATAGAATCACGTGTTTAAGGCCATGCGGAGGCTAGCGCAAATTATGGGTGAGGATATCCCCATATCCCTAGGAACCAGAAGAGGTTCTGCACGCAGATCGAAATGTCAACATGTGCCAAGACGCATCACTATCTTCTTCCCAAATGCTACTCACTCAGACCCACTCAGAGTGCTAGTGCACTCCCAAGTCAAGACCTTAGAAATCTTTCCCTCCTGCCTCTGCCTCACTATTTGCTGGCTAGCCAGTCACTAAGTCCTGTCCATTGGCTGACACAGGATTTTGTCCATTTCAAACACCCCTGCCTTTGCAATGGCTTCCTAACCACTCCCTGCCTTGGCTCAGTCCCTCCTCCCAGTCATTCACATACTCTGCTGCCCCATAGCCAGACTCTTGGATCCTGTGTTACCTCCTCCTAAGCTTCTTGGGCACAGGAACCAGAATTCATTTGTCCCTTGGATCACCATGGCCCGTGGCACAGTACATCATTTGTGAGAGGTGCCTGGTAACTACTGCGGCGTGTTTTAGAGTTAATTAGGGACTCGAGTGTCTCTCCCTCCAAGTGTTGCTTCCCAGCCAGTTCCAGGGGAGAAATATATTCAAAAGCCAAAGACCATCAGTGGCCATGCTCCTGGGGTTGTTGCCAGAGACCCTAATCTTGGTGGCCCAGGGTGAGAGCAGTGGTAGCCACAGCCTTTTGGGAAGACTACGGACAGAGTGAATGGGTCTGTCTGTCCACTGCCAATGGGAATCTATTGGCTAATCAAGATTCCATTTACTTCATACAGTAAGACTGATGAAATCAAGCACTCGCTGATATCAAATCTGCTTCCAACTGTTTTTGTATTTGCCCCTATAGTGTACATGTTGATTATAAAATATAACTTGATACATCTTAGGTCTTCTGTAGTGGGGGCCATGGCAATGGAATTGTGTTGCTCAGTGAAATCATATTGTTTGATATTAGTATCATTTCAGGTAATCAGATAAGTAAGTGCAAGAGCCAAGGACAGCAAACTGTCTGTGTAGAAGAGCAAACAGATTTCTTTAAAGATAATATTTACTGATTAGTTATCTTGTGCCAGGCACTGTACCAAGCTATTTCCATGTGTTATTTCGTTTAACCCTCTCAGCCTCATAGGCTGATGCTATTATTTTCCCTACTTAACCGATGAAGAGATTAAGGTATTGAGAATTTAAGTAACCTGCCCAAGTCCTGTCATCTTGTTAGCACTTTCGTTTATACTAGTGTTGGAGGAGAACATAAGTGCAACACTCCTCCAGCCCATCCTGGCATTTGTCAGATAAGGGCACTCAGGCTACTGGCAGAGCTGTGATTAGTTTAGCTTGGGGCTTGTATGGATCAGGTTATTATTATTTTTTAAAGTTTATTTATTTATCTTTGAGAGAGAGAGAGAGGGAGAGAACGCGCGAGAGAGAGAGAGAGAGACAGCGAGCATGTGTGCGCATGCAGGCAAGCAGGGGAGGGGCAGAGAGAGAGGAGAGAGAGAATCACAAACTGTGAGATCATGACCTGAGCTGAAATCAAGAGTTAGACACTCAACCGACTAAGCCACCCAGGCACACCAGATCAGGTTATTTTTTGCAACCAACATATAAACTACAGGGGAAAATATAAAAATAATTGGAAGGGGATAAAATATTTCTCTTAGTAAATCAACATTATGAATGCCAACCAGCAGAAGTAATACAACACACAACAAAGGAATGATTGTATTAATCAAGAGTTCACTATGGAGTGTGGTCACAGTTCCACACTGCCCCCTGGTGGTTCCCATGCAAACACAGGAAGCACGCTAGGCCAATGACTAACTAGGGGGAACAAAGGCTCTGGATTAGGATACATGCCATATTGATCCTGTGATCTTGAGCCCCCACTTCTCTCGGTTTCTCTCCCTCTCTCTCTCTGTCCCTCCCTCACCTGCACCCCGCTCCAAAAAAAAACCCCAAAAAACAAAACAACAACAACAACAAAACCATGTCATATTGAAAACCACATCAGGGAACGGCCTTAGAAAACCCAGGGGGGTTGGCAGAAACATAGGGGGATTGACAGAAAAGATCCTCTTGAGATTTTGAGAATTTGAGATTAAGATGTTATGAACTCAGTAATGAGTTAAATACTTTTAGTCCGTCAAATTGGCAGAGGCTTTCCTCCTTTTTAATTACCATGGGCCCTTTTCATACCTTGTTGGTGGGAGAGTAAATTAGTAAACCTTTCTTGTGCAATTTGGAGATATGTACCAAGTCTTCCAAAAGTCTACCACCCGCAGGAATGTATCTTAAGGAAATAATTAAGGATGTGAGCAAAATGTAACTGTAGGAAAGTTCGCCGAAGTGTTGTTTATAATAGCCGAAAGATATTAAGTACGTTATGCTGCAATTATGCTATCTGAATTTATGAAGTAGGTGAGTATGTACAGACAAAGAAAGGTGTTTACTATATACTGTTAAGTGAAAGAGCAGTATACAAAACATGTGTTGATTCTACTTTTAAAAAATATACATCTTTGGGGCACCTGGGTGGCTCAGTCAGTTGGGCGTCCGACTTCGGCTCAGGTCATGATCTCACAGTCCGTGAGTTCGAGCCCTGCGTCGGGCTCTGTGCTGACAGCTCAGAGCCTGGAGCCTGTTTCAGATTCTGTGTCTCCCTCTCTCTCTGACCCTCCCCCATTCATGCTCTGTCTCAATAAATAAACGTTAAAAAAATAAAAAAAAAATGCATCTTTGTGTATGTTTTGATGAGAGAGATCTGAAGAGAGATCACTCTAAAAGGTGAACTGAACTTCTCTGGATGACAAAATTATGGGTGATTTTTCTTTTCTTCTTTTGACTAAACGTGCACTGCTTTTAAAATGTGACAACGAACGCATGCAATGAAAATCACTTTTTGCTTAGACATTTTAAAGACCGACAAAACCAACCCGAAAAAACAACAGCAGTAGAATCTATATCCAAACCTCCAGTCTCACATTTCTGAACTTGCACGTGCTATTTCCCCTTGAACAGTAGTATCCTGCCCCGGACCATTCTTTCTAACCATCCCCATTCGGGCCTGAAAAAGGGTGATCTCAGCCACTTAGGAATCTCCACTGCTCCCAGGACAAGATGTGCTTGCTGGGCCCGTGGTGCTGTGACCGCCAGCTGCACAGGCCCGTCCGTCCTCAGTTGAGGAAGGGTCCGCTCTGCTGGCCCTGCACTTCGGTGCTCTCCTCTTGCTCTTTCCCTTCCCTGAACACAGAAGGGAGCCCCCAAAGGGGAAGATTGGAGTGCCATTCTCCTCAGAGGGGAAGAGCTGTAGAGATAAGCCAATGTGCTGGAGAGCTCGGACCTCACTGGGCATCAGAGTTGCCTGGAGGACCTCTAAAAAACAGATTCCTGGGGCTCCTGGGTGGCTCAGTCAGTTAAGCGTCGACTTCAGCTCAGGTCACGATCATGCAGTTTGTGAGTTCGAGCCCTGCATCGGGCTCTGTGCTGACAGTCCAGAGCCTGAAGCCTGCTTCAGATTCTGTGTTTTCCTCTCTCTGCCCACCCTGCCCCCCACTCGTGATCGGTCTCTCTCTCAAAAATAAATAAACATTAAAAAAAAAAAAACCCAAAAATGAATTCCTATCCCTCATCCCCATTATGGTCTAACTGTTCTTGTAGGGCCTAAGCATCCCTTTGTTTGTTTGTTTTTAAAGCTCTCCAGGTGATGCTATTGTGAGCTTTTCTCCAGATGCTAACAACACCTCCTCCTACAGCCCCCACCACCCCCCCTCACCCCGCATAACTTTCTGCAGTTCTACACCCTGGGCTTCTCTTCCAAAGATGGCATCCATGGATCTGTGGTCCTGTCCCTTGTCCACTCTCCTTCTCCTCCAGAGCAAGCATCCACCAACCTTTTTAGTGCTCCTGTATGACAGGTACCTAGGTCTCACCCCTGCCTAAATCCTTGCCCAGAATACTATCTTTATTACAGAAGAACGATTATATGGATAATGCTCCAAGAGGAAGTTTCTGGTAAATATGGAGTATCTAAAACCTGAGAGCGGCCCTTGCTTGGGCGGTTAGATGGGAAATGCCTGCAACCGTGAATCCTGCTGATATTACTGGGCAAATTCACCATATTCCTTGAACATTCCTAATGGCGTCAGCACATTACATGCCTCATTTCTGGGTTGGGAGAGGGGCTGTGTCACATTCCCCAATCTCTCCAACCAAATTGAGGGCTTGGTCTTTATGGAATTTCAAATATCCAGGCTAGGCTAGTTGGATTGGGGAAGGGGGTACATTTCAGAGCACAGAAGCCCTAAAACATTTCTCGAATCTCATGTCATTTCCCAAGTGACCTGGGAGCACACCAACTCTAGGCACAGCCGGTGCATGAGGCTGGTTACAGAACTTGACTCTCTCACAGCTGTTTGGGGAGCTGGGCTGGGAGACGGTCAGGCCTTGTTCAGGGCCTGCGTCTGATGACCCCAAGCTTCCATATCCCTGCCACTTCCTTCCTGAGGCTCTGGTCCCCATACGCTGGCTCTGAAAGGCAAACACCGAACTGGGTGACAATATCATCTCTGGGTCCAAAGACCCATCATGCACACAGAGCCAGACTAGGTAAGTGTGGTTCATCCAAATGCTTTTTTGCCCCCCTCAGTTAATTGGCCAAATTCTCTATTTGATTCACCTTGGTTTTCTCTGTTGCATTCTCTTATTTTTTTTTTTTATGTTTGTTTATTTATTTATTTTGAGAGAGAGAGAGCGAGTGCACAAGTGGGGAAGGGGCAAAGGCGGGGAGGGGGGGGCGGGAGGGAGAAAGAGAGATTCCCAAGCAGGTTCTCTGCCACCAAAGCAGAGCCCGACTCAGGGCTCGAACCCATGAACCGTGAGATCACAACATGAGTTGACGTCGGACACTTAACCAACTGAGCCACCCAGGTGCCCCTTCTCTTCTGTATTCTTAAACGTCCCACACTACTTATCAATTCTTTGGGGTCAGGCATACTCATTCAGAGTCACTCAAACACAATACTGAATTAAACTCAAAGTCATGGTTTGAGTCATGACTCAAAGTCATTAATTTCTTCCTCCTTGATTTCCATTTTTCCTTCCAAAGAAAGAAGACCAGTGCAGTTGGTCAGTCCCACAGTTGGGTGGGTCCCTGCTGCTGCTACCTCTCTTCTTCCCTATAGTCTTCTTATAAAAACCAAAGACACTGAACTCTTGTCCCTTCCACTCCTTCTGACTCTTTGGCCCAGTGCAATCTGGCTTTCGTAACATTGACACTGCTGTTGTTAAGGTTGCTGCTGGCCTCTTAACCAAATCCAATGTCGTGTCTCAGGTGTCTTCCCTCACAAACCCTTACATTCTGCCCTCCCCCCTTTCTGCTAGTTTTTATACTTCCCTCTCCTACCACTGGTGTTCTCTCGCCCACCCCCCGGGCTGGTCAGCAGCCACATGGTGATCACTCTCATCTCTGTGGTTACCCTCAATGTTTCTCCTGAACCCCTTGCCCCTCATTTCCAGCTGCCTCCTCTACATCTTGCCACAGGCAGCCCCATCCCACACACACTCATCAAAACCCAGCACCGCTCCAGTTTCCTAATATCCTACATAGCAGCATTCTTTTGCAAGTGAAAGGGAACACTTTTAACAATTATATTGGATGTGATGGTTAATTTTAAGTGTCAACTTGCCTAGGGCATTGGGTTCCCAAATATTTGCTCAACATTATTATTCTGGGTGTTTGGGGATGAGATTAACATTTGAATTGGTAGATCTGAGTAGAGCAGATTGCCTTCCCTCAATTAGGTGGGCCCTATCCAATCAGTTGAAGGCCTGAATAGAACAAAAAGGCCAGTGAGAAAAATCCTTCCTGCCGGATGACCTTTGGAGTGGGACACAGGCTTTCTTCCTGACTTTGGACTCAGAATGAAACAACAGCTCTTCTGGGGGCTTGCGTCTGTCAGCCTTTGCATGGAAACAATAGCACTGGCTCTCCTGGTTCTCCAGCTTGTTGACTCACCCGCCTCCATAATCATGTGTCCACACACACACACACACACACACACACACACACACACACACACACCTTATTGGTTCTGTTTCTCTGGAGAACCCTAATATACCAGACAACCAATGCAGACCATGAATATGGTCACCCTGACTATTCTACAAAACCTGGGGATAGTTTTTGGTTTCTTCTTTCCTTCCCTCACCTTCAAATCTGATGGAGGAACCAAGGCCTGTCATCCTAACTCTGACTCATATCTCAAATCGCTGCCCTAGTGTGTTCTCCTTATTGCTGCCCTGGACCTCTACAGAGACCCTTAACTGACCTCTTACCTCAACCCTTCCTCAGTCCAGCCCATCCTTCACGCTACTGATGGTGTCATCAAAAGCTCTGGTGGCTCCCCAATGCTTGCAGAACAAAACCTGCCTGCTCAGTGGGCAATAAGTCCCTGGCCTGCTCCTGCCATCTCCAGCCACCTGCCCCCAGCCGCCAATAAAACCCTCCCTCCACGTGCCAGTCACCCCACATTATTCTGAGTGTCTCACTGTTCACACCTCTGAGCTTTTGGCAAAAGGCTGCTTCTGCCCGGGGCTGGAACACCATCCTGGGCACCTTTGGCTCGTGGCCCATGCTGGCCAGGAGTCCTAGGGGGCCTCCCCTCTCCCCAGGTGCATCTGGAGGCTGTACAGCCATCACAGTGTGCATAAGAGAGACAGACGCTAAGACCCTTATAGCGGCCTCTGCTATTTCTGGAGATCCAGGGCAAGGGCAGGGTATCCGAAGCCACAGCAGTAGCAAGTGATTAGGCCACTCCTCAGTCCCCAAGGGGTATCCAAAGGGAACCTGCCAGAGGACTTGCTCAAGGACAGCCTCAGGCACGATCTCCATACTCCTGCTCTCTGCTTTCAGGGTCCCTGGGAAACCCTAGGGTGGCCACGTGTCACCCATGTATTCTTCTGCAGTTTGTTCTCTGTTGCTTTTGGCAACATCTTGGGGGGAAAACCTTTCTGGGAGACTTCGAGCCTGGACCTTTAACAAGTCCTTGAGGGAAGTGCCCTGGAACCACCTGCATCTGTACCGGAGACCGAGGCACACAAGGTCTTGCAAGCCACAGCTTCTGACCCTGCGGACTGCTTTCTCCCTCCCGCCATGCGGCCCGTTGGAGGCCTAGGGGAACGGATGGAGTGGCTTAGGAGAGGAAGTCCTGAGCCCACAGCACAGCCTTCTTAGGTTTGACAACAACCGCTTCTACTTGCCCTGATCGCTTAGGCTGCTTTTTGGTTACGGCCAAAGCCTATCTTCCGGTACTTAGGACCGCTGTCAAGACACATGGATACCAGTGGAGTCATTTGTCCCCCACTTTACAACGTCCTCTCGTACCAACCAGGGAGGTATCAATGGCAGACTCTTCAGCAGGTTGGCTCTGTGGCCCAAGCTCATGTGCTCCATAATCACAAACGCACAGAACATGCTCTTTGCTTTAATGCTTGCACTGAGTGGCCACAGGGGTGGGGAATCCAGAGGGTTCGCCTGAGGGCCTTCTGGTATTACAGTTCGCTTTTATGGTGGGTTTTAGGGGCTTAAACAATCCTACTGATATTATTAGAAGTAAATTTTATAAGCATTGGCTTTGGAAAACACACACACACACACACCCCAGAAATAATTCTGTAAGTAGTTGAAAACCAAAATAATGCTCTCGAGTGTATGTTCAGCTACTACACAGTAACTGTAAAAGTAAACCACAAAGAGACTGATTAGAAATGGCAGAAAGGTCATTGGCAGGGAAGATCTCAGCAGACCTGTTGGGGGCCTGTCACAGTAGATGTGATAACTGAGGGTGAGCAAAGGCGTAGAAATTACAAAACCCCCAAATCCCAGCAGAACTACTTCTACATCCTTAGCATGGAGGACGGTCTGCCATTTGGATGGACTCGTTCTACCCAGCAAAGGCTGAGGTGATCCTGAGCCTCCTGAAGGCAAGACAGATGATTATTACTTTTACATCTGTATCTGTGGAACAGATCACACAGCACATTATTTGCATCTGTTTGTTACATGACCACTAAAACGTCTTTCAAACAGGTTTTAACAAACGGCCAGGCCCTAATCTGAACTTCAGAGACAAGGTTTCTTTAAATGATGAATCAGGGGGCGACTGGGTGGCTCAGTGGGTTGAGCATCAGATTCTGTTTTGGCTCAGGTCATGATCTCACGGTTCTTGAGTTCGAGCCCTGTGTCAGGCTCTGTGCTGACAGTGCAGAGCCTGCTTGGGATTCCCTCCCCCCCCCCTCTCCCCCTCTCCCTGCTCCTCCCCTGCTCACACACATTCTCTCTCTCAAAATAAATAAATAAGCTTTAACAAAAAAATGATGAATCAGAAACATCAATCTCTCTTCTGTTTAAATTCCAGGCTACTGCACACGGCAGTGCTGATTCCTCGTAAGCACTAGAGAGTCATTAGCCATTATCTAGAGAGTCATTAGCCATTACCATCATTTCTTCTTGTTTATGCTATTATCACACTGTGGACAGAGCAGTGATGGCCTTAATGAACGAGGGTGAGTTTGCAAGGCCTGCCCTCCGGGGACGTCTTAGTTCCAGGTGTGGTCCTGGAGTGGAGAAGCGAGATAATCCTGCCATTTGGGTGAGCCCTGAGAGGTCTGCAGGGGTGCACCGGTCCTCTGTGAGCCCCCTCCCTCACTCTCCCCCCAAGGCGCGTGTGGTGCTCAGGGGCACTCTCTGCCCCCCCCTTTCATCCCCGGTCAACATCCCACACCGCCTGTCCATTGTTCAGAAAGAATGAATCAAGCCGCGACTTGAGGCTTGGATTCATCTTGAAAAATTGTGTGGTTCTAAGGGTCTCCATCCAAGTTTTTTTTTCCCCAAAAGATTATTGTCCAAGGAAAAAAGAAAATAAAATGGCTAAAGCTCACAAATTTTTAGTCTCCATTATCCCACGGCTCTCTTTACCCCCTTGAGACGCAATTTTCAATAGTAAACTGGGCTGAAGTTTGAGGGCAAGGCCTAGAGAAGCTGTTTAATTCCTACCACCACAGACAAACTGGGATTCTTTCACAATTTCCCCTCAGGCTGGCCTTCTGCTTCATGGGGCCAAACCACTGAAAGAATACATGAATGCAAAAAATTCACCTTGCAGCAGCAAACACAAGTTTTTCTACAAATTCCCAAGCAAACCCACCCCAAAGATAATAAAAATGAGCGTGGGGTTTGCTGGGCTTGTTAGAGGCTGGCTGCCTAATTTTCTTCAGGGCCTGAAAAGGTTTACATGGAAAGGAGGGGGGGGGGGCGGACCCTGACTGACACAGCAGTTCAGGAAAATCAACACAGGCCCACAGGACACTAATTAGTCTGCAGTGAGCTCACCCCTCATTCCACAAATACTCGCTGTGCATCTAGCGTGCTCAAGCCCTGCGCGAGGTGATGTGGGGGACACAAAGCCAATGTGGTTTGGGAGGAGGCCACAGCCCAGTAGGGAAGAGAGGACTTGCGCCCCAAGTGATGAATGCTATGGAGTGTGCAAGTGGGTAGTGAAGGCTAAAAGGTAGGATGTGACCTAGACTTTGAAAAATGGAGATCAAATTGCCACCTGGACAATTTACACAGAGCAGGGCTCTATTCTAGACTAATGTATTAATAAATAAGCAAAAGTTCTGAACCGAAAGGATCTAGGGCAATGTGTTCCTAAAGACAATATGGAGGAAGTCTCACAGGTCAGTGGTCATTACCCTTTGGGAAAAGATGGACAGGCACACAGGGTGGCCCACCCCTACAATCTGTGAGGCCCAGGACAAGATATAGATGGAAGCCCATATGCTGACATATTTAAAAGTTATAGGGGTGCCTGGGTGGCTCAGTCAGTTACGTGTCCAACTCAATTTCAGCACAGGTCATGATCTCCCAGTTCATGGGATTGAGCCCCACGTCAGATTCTGCACTAATAGCACAGAGCCTGCTTGGGATTCTCTCTCTCTCCCTCTATCTCTGCCCCTCCCCAACTCGTGCTCACTCAAGCTTGTGCTCTCAATAAAATAAAATAAACTTAAAAAAAATAAATAAAAGTTATAGCTCAAGCTAACAAAATGTTATATGCATTCTACCTTCCTACCTTGACAAATATCTTCCCAGTGTATTTGAGCCCCTAGTCTCAAATTAAGAATTCCTAGAGTTTCAAGTTCCAGACCAGAAAGTGGTGCCGGTGGGAGAGTCTGACCTGGCACCCTCTCCTTTCTGCCCTGTCCTCAGTTCCATCCTGTATCATGAGGTCTTGGGACCACACATGGGAATGCCCAGGACACCTCAGCCCCAGACAAACAAAGAGCCCCTAGGCCCCCCCTCAGTCTAGGAATGTGCACACCAGGGGCTCAGCTCACACCCAGCAGGATGGACCAGAGGCAGTCTCAAAATCCCACTTCTCGGCTTCTGGGCTCCATGGATGCTCTAGTCTGAGGGGAAGGGAAGAAGGAGGGTGAAAGAGCCGGCTTGGTAAAGCGGGGGTCCATGCAGAGGCTCCTCTAGCTCAGGCCTAAGGGGGACACTGTGTACAGAGAAGGACTGGGTTCCTCAGACTGTGAGGCACAGTGTCGTGTGGCTTTGAATACGATGATGCTGGAGGCTAACCTTTATCCCAGATGATGAATACAACATGCGATCAGTTTTCACTTAATCTTCTTGTCAAGCCTATGAGCTCGGTGTTATTGTTCCCATTTCACATATGAGGAAACTGAGATTAGAGACGTTTTAATTTAACCAAGGCCACCCAGCTAGGAGTGGTAGAGCTGGGATTTGAATGCTATACTGAGTCTCGTGGCTGAAAAATTCTCGGGAAAATATTTTCCTGATCGTGAATCATGGAATCAGAGGCAGAAGGAACCATGAAATTCATTATGTCAGATCTTCCCAATGGTGATTTGCTGGTGGACAGCAGCCGAGGAGGAATCCAGGGTTTGTCCTGCCTGCCGAGAGCCATTCCCACCGCACAGCAGGCTCCAGCTCCGGGGGAAGCCACTTGGGGCTGGGCAGGTGGCCAGGGCATGTGTGGCTGGGAAGGTGACCTCACTCCAAGCAGGGCCCTGGGAGCTGTTTCCTATAGCTGCTGCCTTTGGTGTTTCCTCCAAATCCCAAGAGCAAAGTGGCCCATGGCGGTGGGGAAGCCCCAGAGTATGGCTGAGGGCGACTTCATTCTGTTTCCAAACAACAAGGCAGGAGCTCGGACACCCATGCCACCCAGGGCAGTCAGAGAGGCCCACAGGCCAGGCCTTGAAGGGCTGGAAGGGAATCTTTTTTCTTTCTTTTTAAAATTTTGATTAAAAAAAAAACCTTTTTGGGGCACCTGGGTGGATCAGTCGGTTAAGTGTCCGACTTCAGCTCAGGTCATGACCCACGGTTTCAAGCCCCGTGTCGGGCTCTGTGCTGACAGTTCAGAGCCTGGAGCCTGCTTCAGATTCTGTGTCTCCCTCTCTCTCAAAAATAAGCATTAAAAAAAAAAAATTTAAATGTCTCCCTCTCTCTCAAAAATAAGCATTAAAAAAATTTTTTTAAATGGAGGTATAAAATTTATATAGAAGTACACAAATCCTGTACATAGCCCAGTAAACTTTTAATACATACATATTACTTAACTACCACCCAGACCAAGATACAGACTCTTTAAAAAAAACCCTGTGCCCAACGCGGGGCTCGAACTCCCAACCTGGAGATCAAGAGTTCCATACTCTAATGTATGAGCTAGCCAGGCGCTCCAAGATAGAGAACGTTTTAAAAATTGATTATAAATTGAAGATGTGACACATGAACACATTCTCTTTGTGAAGCATTAATACAGGACATGTGAGCCGACCCTCCTTTTGACCCCCTCTACTAGTAACTCCCATAGGCACACAAGGCCCCACTGTTACAATTCTGTGTGTCCGGAAGCTGGGGCTTCCCCCTCAGCATTCCCAGGCCTTCAGGCAGAGACGCAGCCTGACCAAACAGGTTTGGGGTCTTTCTCCTCAAACATTCTCTTCTGCCCACGCCCTACCCCCATCCAATTCCTGCAACAGATAAAGGGTCTGTAGATTTGCACCCCCACTCCCGCTGCGGATAGTACGCTTCCCCATGAGGAGTGCTGTGGGCCAAGTTAGGGTTGCAGGGAGCTCTCTCCATTCTCTCAATTTAAACTAATTCCGACCCCCTAAAGATTGGCAGGCTCAAATAAAGAGTGACCTTCAGGTGCCTGGGCTGCTGGGCCTACACAAGGTAGAGGACTGTAGGGACGCCCAGCTCCTGAGGCAGGGGCACACCAAAGCCAGAAACTGCCCAAACTGGTTACATTCCAGCAAGATTAGCACAAGGCCTGGGCCTGCTCCTGAGCCCACCCCTCCCTCCACTCCTAGACCATGAATAGGATTTTAACTATTTCCCTCCTACTTGCTGTCCAGCTTCACTTGCTGACAATGCTCCCTGCTGTTTGCACATTAACCTCCCATTTGCCAGGCAGCGGCTCAGGGGCTGTGGATTAACACCCACCAACCCAGACAATGGTCTCCGGGGAGGGATGCGAGGGGCTCAGACAAAGGCTCCAGGCGCCAGGCCCAGTCAATCACTGCCCACGAGGGCAGGGGCTCCCAGACTCTTCCCCATGCAGGACTACTGAGGGCTGAGCGCGCTTCCCTAGCAAGGGCCTAAGGAATGGGGGAAGGATCCCCACTGGGTCGAATCTGGATGTCATGGCCCTGCGGTGACTGCATTCAGGCCTGCAGGGACCAGGGGCTAACGTGCTAGGATGGGGTGCCTTTGGGCAGGCCTGGCAGACCCAGCCCCCCAAGTTAGATTTCCTCCTTTCTCCAGGTAAAACTGAGCTCTCAGGGGATACAGCAGGACACAGATGCCTCTGGCCCTGACCCTGAGGCTTCCTGGGAAAGCTGCCGGTTCTCTTGGCAAGTCCTGACTGAAGCAACTTTCGGATGTGACTCTGCGTCGATGCCATTTTCTTACCCTCGTGTGCAGGTGTACACGCATGTGCATGAGCCTGGAAAGGCAGCAGCAGGTCAGAAGGGGAAGAGGAGAGAACAGGAAGTATCTGGTATGGAAATGGCCCTTTAACATCCTAAACCACTGCCTTCTCAGCCCCAGCTGGGCTGCAGGATAAAGGCCTGGGCATTAGTATTTTACAAATCTCCTCCAGGTAATTCTAATGCAACTTTGTCCTAAAACAGCCTCTCAAAGCGAATGTTCGTATGAATCAGCCTGGATCTTGTTAAAATGCAGATTCTGAGTCAAGAGGTCTGGGATGGGGCCTTAGATGCTGCATTTCTAACAAGCCCTGGGTCGAGGACCAAGTTTGTGCGCTAGGCACTAGATCCAGCACGTTCATCAGGAGGCCGAACCCTCTGGATCCTCTTCAGTGTCAACTCTTCTGTCAAGGCAGCTAGTCCTAGCTGTCCACACCTCTGTTGGAGTCCTTCCTTATATTGATAGGACCCCTCCACCTCCACATCCCCCAGACCACAATCCCTCTTCTCCCTCTCAGCCCCTCTTCTCTTGAGCTACAAGAAAACTTTCTGGTTTCCCCTCCTGTTTTTCCCTCCTAGTCTGGGCCATTTCTCTGATCCTCATTTTATTCACAGAACTAATACCAAACAGGGAGTGGGTGGGGGCAGGATGCAAACTGGTAAGGCTATTGGGGGCAGGGCTGGGAATAAAGCCCCCAGTGGAAACAGAAACCAGAGTTCCAGCCCTGAGGCAGTTAACATCCAAGAAACTTAAGGACAATTAAAAAGCAACAACCACAATTAATACGGTTTACACAAGCAAAACTCATTAGAGTGTGGGTTGGGTGGGGTGCTGGAGTTTACCTTTACTGAGCAAACCCTTTCTTTACATATAGGACAAATTAAGCCAACAAAGACTGCAACAGGGATATTTACAAGGCTGTGCATTCCAGATGCGGGTGACAACACAGCTGACCTGTAATGGACACAGGTCTTTGCTCAGACAGCCTTGGCCAGGCTGGCTTTAATTCCTGGTGAAGTTCAAATGCAACCTACCTGTGCTCCTTCAGAAAGGTTTTATTATTCAGAAGCCTCCTCGTTTACACTGACACCCACTCCAAGTCTGAATTAACTGTGTTTCGAGACAGCACCCCGGGGGCCCCTGTGCTGTTAAGGGAATCTCTTCACGGTCATTGCTGCAGAGATTTGAGCAGGACTTACGGTCTGCAGTGGCAGCAAATCTACAAATGATGGTCTCCAATGAGATGATATAAGAACAACCTCAAGGGGCGCCTGGGTGGCTCAGTCGGTTAAGCATCCAGTCATGGTCATTTGGCTCAGGTCATGATCTCACAATTTGTGAGTTCGAGCCCCAGGCTGGGGTCCGTGCTGACAGCTTGGAGCCTGGAGCCTGCTTCGGATTCTGTGTCTCCTTCTCTCTCTGCCTCTCCCTGCTCGTGCTCTGTCTCTCTCTCTCAAAAATGAATAAACACTAAAAATAAAAACAAAACAAACCAACAACCTCAAATAAAGCACTCGTCCCACTGCCCTGTGCTCAGTGGGGCTTTCTGCCCTTTGCTGGGCCTAGTGTTTCTAATGTCTAAACTGTCCCAAAGACTCAAGGGTTCTTACTGCTATTCCCTGCCCCAAACCCCAGAAGGTCATAGACTACAGCAGGGTCTGGCCTAGCTAGGACTGAATCCTGACCATACCTCTTATTAGTTGTGTTACCTCGATCTAAAGTTACCCTGTCGGGGCGCTTGGCTGGCTCAGGGAGTAGAGCATGCAAGTCTGATCTCAGGGTTGTGAATACAGTACGAGCCCCATGGTAGGTGTGGAGACTACTTTAAAAAAAAAAAAAAAAAGTTACCCTTTTTGAGTCTCGGTTCCCACTTGTTAAAAAGGTATTAGTATCACTTAGTTCATAAGGCTGTATTGAGGTTTAACTGAGTTAATGTTTAGCAAGTATAGGGACTGGACTAGGTAGGCCCTTACAATGGTAATAAAAAGAGGACATTTCTTAAGGCAGTAGAGATGGTCTAACACCCCTCCTTTTTTTTTTTTTAATTTTTAAAAAATGTTTATTTATTTTTGAGAGACAGAGCATGAGTAGAGGAGGAGCAGAGAGAGAGGGAGACACAGAATCTGAAGCAGGCTCCAGGCTCTGAGCTGTCAGCACAGAGCCCGACGTGGGGCTTGTACTCACAAACTGCAAGATCATGACCTAAGCCAAAGTCGGATGCTCAACTGACTGAGCCACCCAGGCGCCCCTAACACTCCTCCTTCTTTCAGAGATGTCTCTCTTGAGACACTGACTTTTCTCTGCCCGACAGTCAGTTCAGCTACTAGTCTAGTTCCCTTGATATTGGCCTGGCAGACAGAAAGCTCCCCCACGGAGTAAGTCAGACAGAAAGCTCCCCCACGGAGTAAGTCAGACAGAAAGCTCCCCCACGGAGTAAGTCACGGTCTTACTTATCTTTGAATCTCCTGTGATGCTCAACCCAATGCTGGCAATCCATAGGAACCTGGTTGGTATGTGCACTGATTTTCCACATGAACAGGACAAAGCATGGATGCCACACCAGGTGGGTCCAGTGACAGTGCAAACCAGCCTCCCACCCATCGTAAGTAGGTTCCGTTTCTGTCCTCAGGAACAATGGTAAAACAGGAATTACATTTCTGACCTGGTGCCAAACTCCTCATGAAAATGACCACCAACACCCCCCCCCCCCCGCCTTTTTTTTTTTTTTTTTTTTAATGAAACACTACACCGTATGTCTGCCACACAATGAGTAATCTCAAACCCCTGCGGTTTCGGGGGCCTTCTGATTCTTCTTTGGAAACACGATCCCTCATGTTTATACTCAATGTGACACAGGCTCAGAATGTGCTGTTCAACAGTCTCACTGCACTGTCCATATGTCCTACCTTGTTTTTAAGGAAATTGGTCATGAGGTCAGGGACCACCCCTTCCAGGCCATGACAGTTATGGTCTCTCTTGGGGGGGGTGGCGTAGCTCTAATTTTAGGCCTTATGAAAAACTGCTGTGCTGTTTCCCCAGCCTTAATTTCCTATAGTTATGTGATGAAGATCAAGTTTTTACGTTTTCTGAGGTTTTAAAATCAGAAAGTACTGCTCCCTTGGGCTCTCATCTCTTCAACCCTAGAAGGTTAGCCTGCACTTTGCGCCCCAAGAGCGGTGGGACTAAGCTCTGGGACGAGCCTCACCATGAAGCTGGGTACGAGCGGCTGAGTCCAGGCTAGGGCTCCCCAGGTAGGGGTGGGCCTGGGCAAAGGCCCAGGGTTCCGGGCGGAGCTTCTGGTGTGGGCTGCTCAGGAACCACACGCTTATTCAGATGACACTGTTTGTATGCAGATGTTTCTGGAACTCCTCTCCATTACACACAACACTCTTCCATGGACTTCTTCCTCTTGGTTCGGTTCAGCCTATCCCTCCCTGGAGCCAGGGACTCCCCAGGCTCCCAGGGAAGAGAAGTACGTGGCATGGGCCTCTTTTGGAAGGTTCGTGCCAAGGCGCCACACGGAGGCTCGGATTAAGGTGTAACGGGAAGGAGACCGGGAGCACACAAGCATTTGTGTTGTGTGCGGGAGAGCTGTCTTCACGTTATGAAAAGGGTTTAACTGCCTGCAATAGCGTATGCGAATTGTCTACGAGTCCTGACACCGCTCAGGGGCCAGTCCCCACAGCTGCCAGTTCAGGTCCGTGGCTACAGCCTCAACAGAAGGATTGAGTGTTTCTCAACTGAGAACCACTGGGAAGCCAGAGGTGCAGGGGAATCTGTATATGTTGTGGGAGGACAGATCTGGGGCTCCTGGGTGCTCCTGGGTGACCATGTGGTCCCTCAGTCCATTCTGTTATACCTACCTCTTCAGCCTTCCTGTTTCTCCCTCCCTTTCCCCTCCGAACACGTACACAACATCTCCAACAGGGAAACTGCTAGAGTCTCTCTCAAATGCAATCTGAATGAGAATGAGAAACGGTCAGCTGGTTTAAGGAGTAGCAGAACATAGCTCCTTATCGTGACATTTTCTGAAACAGGGAGCCGTCAAGAAGCAGAGACTCACAAGAGTGATCTTAGACGTGAGGGAGGGGGATCTAACACACAGCTGTTGTCTGATCCTCTCCTCATTAACCCTTCTGTCTGGCTGGTCCCTTATGAAGTGCTGAGGCCGGGCCCAGAGACTTGGGCTTGGTCACTTCACCCAACCGGCTGTGTGACCTTAGGCAGGTCCCGCCCCTCATTGAGTACAGCTGCTAAAAAAGCCTTTACTGAAACAATCATGTATTAAGCACCCACTGTTTATATTATATACTGTGCACAGTAAAACGCAGAGGCTTTTTATTTCTTTCCTACAAGACCTCTCTTTGTGTAGAACAGTACTGGTTATCCCTCTAGACAATACCCAGATATGGGTCATTAAGGGGGGCAATGACCTACCCACTTGATACACTGACCTATTCTTGGTTATTTCAAAACATTATTCAGGCAGCATGATAATTGCTTAATTTTTCTTTCCACTCCTAAATTGTTAAATTAGACCAAAACCCCAAAACAAACAAACCACACCAACCTCCTACACACAAAGCAGGACCCTGATGCTAACTAACATCTGTCTCACTCCTGCAGTGGGGCTGGTTGAGCTCTCTCCCCCTACCGGTGGCCTCAGGCCATGTTCTTGGCATTTGGTCCCTAATTTAGCTGCTCTTGAGAATCGGGCTGTTCGTCGTTATTTCTTTACCGCCTTCCCGTTGCTCAGTCGGAACTCAAACTATCCTCCGGAGCCTCTTGTTTCTACTTTCCTTTTCCCGAAAACTCTTTCAATAATTCTTTTTTTTCCTTAATGTTTATTTATTTTGAGAGAGAGAGAGAAAGCACAATCAGGGGAGGGTGGGGAGTGAGGAGCATCCCAAGCAGGCTCCGTTCGCAGAATGGAACCTAGAGCAGGGCTCGAACCCACAAACCGTGAGGTCATGACCTGAGCCGAAATCAAGAGTCAGAAGCTTAACACAGCCAACCAGGTGCCCCTCAAAGGTTCTGTTCCCTAGACGTGCCTGATTCCCTGCATTCAGGATTTCCCTTGGAGGGGACAACACAACTTGGGGGCTTGTACAAAACAGTGTAATACAAATTACACAGGTTTATTAAAAGTCCTGATTTTGAACCAGTCTATGTTCAGGATCTTCTCACTGAGTTCTTTTTAAGAAGGCCCAATTACTAGTTCCTCTGTGAGGTAGGGGGAGACGGCCTCCCCGCTATCACAGACGTCTCCTGAAGGTGGGCTAGAGACAGCCAGCACTGGTATATTAGCGGTTCCTAACTCTGTTCAGCGCTGCCGCCATAGCTCGAAATTGGTCACGGTGGGGGTGTTTACACCATGGAAAACGGGAAATCGATGAACACTACACATCAGGACACGTTCCACCACATAAAAACAACAGTAACATTTAACTTTCTCCTCTGTCTAGCACTGTCCTGTCTTTACACACGCAAACTCGCTTAATCCTCATACCCAAGAGAACTATTATCATCTCCTTTTCACAGTTGAGGAAACTGAGGGCTCTTCCCCACCCCGTGAGTTTCCTACTGTCCTCTGAAAAGGCCTGGGTGGAGGCCCATGTGCAAAACACTGAAGAAAACACTCCACCAGAGTTCAGACTCAGGAGCAAATCATTTCATGGAAGCTTTGTTTCAGGAAGGGTTCTTGGAAGTGACAAAAATTACGTAAACTCTGAGGAGGGTTCTAGAGACCCCAGGGAACACTGTTAAGTGGCAGTTCAGGCCAGCTTAAGGAAGAGGGGGTTTTTACATGGGCTCCTTGTAACAAACCCCCTTCTCCTGGCACACTCTGTCAAAGCCAGGGAACCCCCTTCCTCTTCTGGAGGGGAGAAAAGGAAGGAGGCACAGTGTACAATTATGAGAGAACAAATACATCCTTAGATTCTCACAGCAAACCAACCAGGGAAAAACCCAGCCCTCAAACCAGCAAGAAGCTGGATGTCAAACACCCCAAAGAGCCTCTGCTCACCCTTGCAAGGGTAACTGCACAAGAAACAGGGCACATCACGGGACAGAGAGGGGCCACTTTTTCCCAGCAGTCATGCAGGCATAGTGGCTGATCCTCCTGGATTCCCAGTTGGAAATTTTGGAGGGAACAGCTTTCTGCCTTCAGCATCCAAAGAAAGAAACTGCAATTAATGAATAACCAAAATTAAATGTCTTAATGCTGCTTCATACGATGAAAATAGTTATATCCTGCGAACAATCAGACATTAGGCTGGGCCTTTCCTTATGATACTTCGGAGAGATAGAAAATCAAGTCCACTCCCCTTTTCCCTACTTCCTCTTTTTTTTTTTTTTTGTCCAGGGAATGAGTCAAGTCAGTCAACAAATATTTATGGAGAGCCCACAGGATTGCAGAGTCTGGGAGGAGACACGGGTTGCTGGAAGAAGCCCAGGATAGTTCTCACTTGAGACAGTAAAAGGAAATGTCAATCCTCAGGCCAGGTCTAAACAGGGCAGTAAGAACTGACTGCCACCCTGGGTGGGTTTATTCTGGGCCAATCACTCACTTTTGGCTGAGTGGCCTCTGTTATCATAAGGCCAGAGTGGGTGGATCCGCCATGATCATGCACATTTTTGGAAAAATACAAGCACAATGCTCACAATCTTGATGGTTTTGGGGGTGGGGATTGGGGATTGGCTGAGATGCTCTTCTTCCCTCAACTCCCAAAGGGCCCCAGAACGATCAGAATTAGTTCAACAAATGTCAGATGTTCACCATTTTCTCTTCTGCAAATGTAAATGTGTGTGAGCTGGAGGAGGAGGCTAGAAAAATCTAGGACCAATGGAAACATTCTTTTGGGGGCCTGACCCTCCCTAGTTAGGAAACTGGATCCTATTTGCTTGGCTCCAGGGCCTTGCTTCCCAAAGTGTGCTCCACAAAGCAGCGACAGCGGCACCTGGGAGTACGTTAGCAATGCAGAGTCTCAGGTCCTCTCCTGCCCTAGGGAATCGAAATCTGCATTTCAGCAAGCTCCTCAGGTGGTTCCCACGCACCTGCAAGTTTGACAAGCAACAGTCCAGATAACCACGCAACTGTTTGTTATTAAACCCCATAGACTCCCCCGAAGTCCCATTTGGGGAACACCTGTCCTCCATACTGCAGGAACCAGTTAGCAGGTTCCCAAGACTTTCCGTTCACAAAAAACAAATATTAGTAAAGCCTAAAGATTTGTAACTATATTATGACTCCTGGTTTAAAAATAAGTCACCTGGAAAGATCCAGGTCAATTACACATTCATGTAACCAACAGAGGAAGGCACATTCTTAGAGCATAACAGCACTGAATGCAGTGTGCCACAAAGCTTCCTTCCACTTCTGCATTTCACTCAACAGCGCACGCTGGCCTAGATTCTCTTCTGTTTTAAATAACCAAGTATGTTTGAATAACCTGTATGGTTACAATTAGGGTCAGCGCATCTGGGGAAGTCACCGCAAACCCCCACACATAAATATGGTGATTTTAATAACAAATAACACATTTGGAGCCTGGTATAGAAGTATGCAGGCGGAGGGAGCCACTGAAGATGTTAATTTGCATGTTCACAAAGGAACAGAATCCAGCTGCAACATTAATGCCTAATTCTACAGAGCCATAGGACACATGAACAACCTCACCATGGGCTTGCTCTAAATTTAAAGCCGATTTTCAAACCCTCACAATTTTGGCTTAAACTTAAATTTAGCTGCTTGAAAAGGAGACTGGATTTTATTTTAGTTTTTTCCTGTGAATCCTGAAACAATGGAATTGAAAAGGTCCATTTGTTTAAGTTTTGCAAATTAAATACAAAATATCTGAATAGGTTTGATCCGAAGTTTCTCAAAATATTCACACTGGCACAGGAAAAGAAAAAAAAAAGGTCTAATCATTGGAAGAGATTTCTTCTAATAAGGCTCTGGAATTTAAAGACTAAACTGGAGCTTTGCTGTTGCTTTCCAGTCTCCTATACCTGTTTTCACTCTTAAGTAAAATGCTCCAAGTATATAAGCTTTTAAAAAGAAATAAAAAGACAAATCTTCTGAAATAGGATGTATAGGAATGAATGTGTGTGTAGGAGGGAGAGGCTATTAATAACAATGGTAATATTACTACACATTGGTAACAAACTACTTATACCAGAATATATGTAATATGTAATATACTATAATAACAACAGGTATTGTGTGAATTTGGCCGTCTTTGGGGAGACAAGGTCCCGGGAAGCTTTGTTCACTTTCATCATTTTCTCCAGGAATATGATGTCTCTGTACTTGCTCAAGCATCTGCATAAAGACAGAAGGGGCCCCTGTAGGGTCAAACAGAACTCCGTGATAGCATAATCAATTAACTGTCTCAGTTATGAAGAAAATAGCTACAAAATCCTCCCATTCAAATGGTTTACACCTCATTGAAAGTTGTTGGCATTCGCACTTTACAGAGAACAGGTGAGTAGCCAGGACCTGTGGTGACAAGGTCTGGTCCTACAAGTGTCCGGGAGGGAAGGAAAGTTATTAGTCATCCTCATCTACCAAGCCAATGCACAGGAAACCCTTCTTGGGATGCACGTGTCAGATAATGACTTGCTGGCATAATTTCACGAGATTAAAAATGTCGTGAGAGTTAAATGCTTGGGAGTCGTTAGAATTGTAGTTCTGCTGAATCTTTGGCCCATCTGGTATTAATAAACGCCGGTGGCAATATCCGTGAATACACTTGTCACGGGGGCTACTTCCACATCCCCTCCCCCACCAGGCAGCGGACAGATGTGGAAATCAGGAGACCTGGGTTGACAGCCTGGTCCTGCCAGGGGCAATTCTGTCACCCCGATAAGCCTCAGCTCATCGCCTATTAAACAGGAGTGATTACACCAGCTTCACTTAATTCTTAGAACTATGTTGAGGCTCAAATGAGATAATGGATGTTAGTCCCTAGGTCTGTCAATCAGCCAATAACCCAAGCATATATGATATAATTTGGGACATCCGTGGGTGCGAGGCTGGGTGTGTTAAGGGGTGAGCTTCCTTCTTCACTGTCATAAAAAGGCATGTGACAATCGTAGTACGTTCCCCTCTCTGGCCCCCAAACAGGTTTGCCTTTACATTTTAACACATTCAGAATTCATTAAGCAATTAAATCCATTTTGATCTAATTGGGTTTCCTTTGAGAGCAGCTTAAGGTTCCTTTAAGCCTGTGAAGCTTGTGCGTAATTGGAAGGTATGACTCCACCCCACTCAACTTGTGTTGAGATGTCCGTCATCAATTCCTTTCCGATGTATGATTTAAGCTCTCGAGATGGCTCTGTTACATCTGGAGACCAGAACCACGCCAGCCTCCACCACGAGCGGCAGCAATAAATAACACCATTGCATGGAGTCAGCACTGGATGTAGACGGTTCTGCCCTAAGCCACTAGTCAGAAGGAACACCTGGCTGCCATTTAGATGCAGATAGTCTTGTGGGAAGGACAGCTGGCCAGTCACTTGATGCCCACGTGGGGCAAGGCCATCCTCTAACAGTTTCTTTTTCTTTAATTTTTTTAATGTTTATTATTTATTTGGGGGGGGGCGGGGAGAGGGGCAAAGAGAGATGGAGACACAAAAGCAGGCATCAGACGGAGACAAGGAAGTAGGCACCAGGCTCTGAGCTGTCAGCACAGAGCTCGACACGGGGCTCGAACCCACGGACTGTGAGATCATGACCTGAGCCGAAGTTGGATGCTTAACCAAACGAGCCACCCAGGCGCCCCCCTAACAGTTTCTATACGACAAACAGAGGTCTTGGGCCTGATCTCGGAGCTCGAGGTTACATCATATGGTTGCTAGTTGCCAGTCCAGGGCTCTGTGTCTGCACTGTGGCCGGCGCAAGTCTCTTCACCCACTTGCCCTACCTAAGATGGCAGAAGGAATGGTAACAGGCCTGGTGAAGGAGGCCTGCCTTCACTTTGCACTCTGAGGAGGAACCTGTAGGTCTCATGCTCCGAAACCAGTCCTGGGCCCTAGTGAGCCTCAGCCCTGTTCGCCACAGGAACCTGCAGTGCAGAGTTCCAAGGACTCTCCTGAGGCTCCTCAGTGGCCTGGCATGCCTGGAATTTTGGAGAGGGGCCTGCTTTGCCCAGTATCTGCTTTGATTCCCTGCTCTGGAATCTGTCCTGCTACCCAGCAGAGTGCCTAGGCCATCTTGGGAACTCCACTGCCATAGCTCTTTTGAGGATAGCAATGACCCCCCCTTGGTCAAACTCTCACCTTACTTGGTTCTTAGCAGCACCTGACTCAGGTGATCCCTCCCTCTTCTTTCACATACTCACTCTCTTCCTTGGCTCCAGGTCCCCAGATCCCCAGGTCCCTGATCCTCCTATCTCTCTGGCTGCTCCTTCTCAATCTCCGTCACCAGTTCCTGCTCTCCTCTCCAGTGTGTGAAAGCTGTGGTGCCCAGGACTCAGCCCCCAACCCCCAGGGATCTCCTCCAGTCTCACGCTTTTGGTGCCATCGATTTGCTGATGACCCTAAAGTCTCTTTCACCAAGGCAGACCTCCTCCCTGAAATCTAGACTCACTCACCCACTGCCCATCACCTTCCCCACTGGGTGACCCAAATGCTCAAAAGCAACATGTCCTAAACAGAGCTCCTGGTTATCCCCCTGCTCCCAGATGTGCTGGTCCCTGGCTTCCCCGTTTTGGTTAACGGCATTTCCGTCCTTCCTGTTTGTTGCTCAGGAGGTATTCTTGACTCTTTTCTTCCTCAGCAAGAAAATCCCGCTTCACTTCTCTTTCAAAATGCATCCACAGTCGGACAACTCTTCCCACTCCCATCTCTACTGCCACCATCTGAACTACCCTGACCTGCTAATTACACTTACCTCCCCCTTCAGTCTACTTTTATCACAGCAGCCTGGGAGCTCCGTTAAAACATCGATGAGATCACCTCACCACGGTGCTCACACCTCTAACGCTTCACATCTTGCTCAAAGCAAATGACCCAAGTCCTCACCGTGTCCTATAAAATCCCACGACTGGCCCTCAGTTCCCTTTCTGACTACACCGCCTTCAATGCACCCCTGCCGACCCCTGTGCACTCTGCTGCGGCCACACTGCTTCCCTTGCTTCCTCAAACAAGCCCGTCATGATCCTGCCTGAGGACATTCACATTCACCATCCCCTCTCCCTGGAATGTTCTTTCCCTGTGTGGCTAGACAGTTGGCTCTTTTCAGTCCTTACTGAAAAGTCACGCCCCCGGGAAGGCCTTCAATAAATAGTTGTTAGAAGAATGAACGAACAAATGAACTAACGGGTGGCTTCCCCCTGAACCCTCACTAGGGGGCTGGGACTCCAGTTTGCCTTCTCATTAGTTCTTTCCCTGGGGCTGGATCCTGAACCCTCTGCCCACCACGTCTCACACCTCCAGGGGGTGCTGTTCACCGTGTGGTCCATGACGGCAGGGGTCTGACTCTAAAGGCCAATCTGCTAGCTGGCACTGCCCATGAGAACAGGCACCACGTATCTTGTGTGTCAAAATACGCATACTTGGCTCCTCATATAGAGCAGGGCATATAGAAGGGGTGGCTCAGCATATACCTACTGAATGAATGAGTGAACCAAAAACCCTGGCTCACCTTTCACACTGAACAAGAATCCTGTTCTCTTGGACCCCGAGACCCCTGCCTTGGGACTGCCTCTTTAGCCAGGTGACTCTCATCTCCCCATCTCACAGTCCAAGCATCTCGCCCCCGTTTTGCTCCCTCTCTTTCCTTGCTGACCTTCCAGTACCTCTTGTGCTGTTCAGACACAGACGGTGGTTTCAGAGGAGAAATGGGCTATTTAGTTTAGAAAATATGGATCCCCTGTAAATAGTGGGTACACACAGATTCCCCATGTAGCGTCACTGGGCATGTCCCCACAGTCCCTTTCCCCTTCAACCCAGTACAGATGTCCCATAATGCCTCCTCACGAGTGAGGTACAAAATGGCTCCTTAGGGACTCAAAACTAAGTGTGGAAGCTCTATCTGAGTTATTGAAAAGCCTCCATTTGGCTTCACCATTCCTGGAAATAAGCTAAAATTGCCACATGTTTTGTCCACGCCTCTGAATGATAGCTGGACACACCACGGTACTCCCTTCTCATCAAAACACATAAAGGCAGCATGGGAATCTCAAGCACGTAATGACGCCAAGCCATAGCCATAACACGTTCTGGAATTAGTTCTTTTGAAGCACCATGCCAAATGATTATTAATAAATGACAAAAACACTGAGGGTGGAAAAGCTTCAGCTGAGTGCATACCAGTCTTGCACATGTTAACCAAGGTACCTGAGGTTCAAGTGGAAGCCAATTCAAGTTACTCATTGTTGAATAACTACTGCGTGCTGACACTTGGCTGCATTGAGGTCTGTAAGACTTGTAGGAGGCTCCACTCGAGAGGTCTGTAATCTAAATGGGGAAAGGAAAAAAAAAAAAATCCATGCCCTTTCATTCAAGAGTTTTTTTAAAAAATGCAGCAGCATACCGGGGAAGTCTGAGGCAAAATAGCTGCTTCTAACAATAGAGAGGCAGAGAAAGAAGGGAGAGAGGAGTGTTCGGGAAGATTTCTTGAAGGAGACAGAAAACTAGAAATTTGCAAAGAGGGGGCGCCTGGGTGGCTCAGTCAGTTAAGCGTCGGACTTCGGCTCGGTCATGATCCCCCGGTTTGTAAGTTCGAGCCCCGCATGGGGCTCACCACTGCCAGTGCAGAGCCCGCGTTCAATCTTCTGTTCCCCACTCTCTCTGACAACTCCCCCTCCCGCTTGTGCTCTCTCTCTCTCTCTCTCAAAAATAAATAAAACATTAAAAAAAAAAAAAGAAATTCGCAAAGAGAAAAAATGCAAGCAACACATCCCGCACAGAAAAGGAGAAACCTGAGTAGGTCCCACAAGCAAAAGGCTCAGGGGGAAATGTCTTCAAGTAGCATGAGACTGGGGACCAGTGCTGGCCTTCCCACTCACCACAAATGGCAACGAAGAGCCATCTGGTGAGCTCCATTTGGGGAGGAGGAAGGCAGGAGACATACCTCAGTGACTGCCCCCTAGAGTAAGAGTAGATGTGGAGCCGACAGAGTGCAGCTTCAGAGGTCATATTTTCATAATGGCCGCGGTGTCAGGTTTGGATGAGGAAGTGAAGCTAAAAACTCCTCAAGGCAGTGTAGGACCATCCTTGCCATTATTTGAGGCGTCACACAGAAAAAGAAGGGGAGGAAACTCTTGAGTGCTATGTGTTCACAAATGGACAGGTGTGGATTTGGCTGGATGTTGGCATTTTACTGGGCTGGGGCTTTATCTGACATGGGTTCCACATTGGCCGTTGGTAGCCCTGGGCTAGGAGGAATGCCCCAGGGAAGCCAGCAGCCATAAGGCTACCAACCTCACGGCACCCATGGGAGCATTAAGGGATCAGATTAAGGGAGCATAAAGGATCAGAGATGGGAAAGGCCTGCTGGGTAACATGTAAGTCTCCCTCCTGCTGGGGTCCTGTAGGTAAATGCTTAGTTGGATTTGAACTGATCCAGACAGTGGAAGAAGTTCTCATCACCTTCTTATAGCTTGATGTTTTTAGACTCTGCATAATTCAAAAACTTTCCTTGCCATAAGAAAGAAAGAAAGCAAAAAGAAACTTGAAAAGGAATATTTACAGAGAAACAGAAACAAGCTATTCCTAGAGCCAGGTAGTTGTCCAATTCCTAAAGCCCAAATAAAGTCCTAATAGAGAGTTTAGTTAAAATACTAAAAATAAAGTGCCTATATTTAATTTATTTTAAAAGTTTCTAAAGTCACCAACAAATTTAAAAATATACCTGGGGGCCTGAATTATCTCACAGGAACTAGGACTGCTTAAAAATGCACCCAGTCCTCCGGGTGTCCTCCTCAAGCCACAGTCTGTGAGTCTGTCAACAAATTTCTATTCAGTGCTATCATGTAGAAGGCACTGAGGATGGGGCACTCTCAGAGTCAGATGAGAAAACCCTAGTGTTCCCACTTCTGTTCCCACACTGGAAAATGCTGAGCTCCAAAGGGCATGCTGTATAAAAACGTTGAAAAGGAAGACAAACCCTTTAAAAGGGTGACCTTGGGTGTGCCCTTCCCCATGGAGTTAAATGTCACTGCTCTGAGAACTTGTACTTTCTGATTTCCTGATTTTGCAGAATCCAAAGCTAGCATAACGAATTTAAACCTTCCAGTTTCCTTCCTTTCTCCATTTCCTTGAAAACAAAAACAAAAGCCACAGACTTAATATTTCTATTAAAATACAACTTAACAGAAAGTCACACGTTTTTACAGTTACCGTGGTTTAGGGAAAAAACACATTTCCCTCTCTCCTTTTTTTTTAAACTGCAAGATTACTTTCTCAAATTTCAGCGAGACATTAAATTCCGCCCCTGAATAACTTAGCCCATAAGCATATGCACCATTTTAGGCCATTTATGGCTTTAATTGTCCATATGGGTTTCTCAGTTATCTCTCTCATTTGTGACATGGTGACTGTCACCATCAGGAGGGAAATTCCCACATCAGTCCTTTGGGTTTTCCCATTCACACCTTCAGGGATGACAGCCTAAAGATTATAAGATCCTACATCTCCACTGCCTCCTAATGCTCCCACTCTCCCATTCGTTTGTATTCAAGAGGGGAGGAGGTGAAGGGACAGCATCCCCTCCATCCTGCCCATGAGGAAAGGCAGTCTCCCGGAGCTGTCCCAGGAAGCCGCGTGTGACTGCAGCACTTAAAATGATGTGTGGTACACGTAAAACACACATCAAAGACACCGTACGGAAAACGAACATGAATGACCTTAGTAATTATTTTTATATTGATTATATGTTGAAATGATAATATTGTAAATGAACTGGAATAATTTAGGGGATGGGTGTCTGGGTGGCTCAGTCAGTTGAGCGTCCCGCTCTTGATTTCGGCTCTGGCCATGACCTCCAGTTCGTGGGTTCGAGCCCTGAATCAAGCTCTTCTCTGACTGCAGTGCCTGCCTGGGATTCACTCTCTCTCTCTCTCTCTCTCTCTCTCTCTCTCTCTCTCTTTTTGTTCCTCCCTTTCTCAAAATAAACAAACTTAAAAAAGTTTTTTAAAATAAAAATGTAGTAGTTTCCTTTTAATTTTTTTTTTTTTTTAAGGAGGCTACTAGAAAATTTTAAATTACCTCTATGGCTCAAGTTATATTGTTATTGGATAGTGTTGCCCTAGAGGGATTGATGCAAAGTCATCCAGAGGGCCAGGGACGGACCTGGGCTAACCACTGCTCCCACTGCATTTGGGGTCACAGAGTTCCTGAGGAACTGGGAAGAGCTTTGCATAAAGAGAAAAACTGGTCTGCCCTGTGCCCGGAAAGGAGGGGCAGAATCTGCCTGTCCGGCTGTGTCCATGGCAGAGCAGGGCTCCAGCCCTCATGGCAGCAGGAGGAATGGGTACAAGGACCCGAGGGAGGGCCGGGGCCCCAGTGCCTGCCTGGATGGGAGCCTGCACCAGAGTGGCAAGGGGTCCTTGGCCTGCCTGCTGGGCCAGTAGAGCAGGGAGGTTGCACGCACCTCCAAATAGGCACTGCAAAGTCCTCCCGTTTAAAGTAGCCCCTGGGGCGCCTGGGTAGTGCAGTCGGTTGAGCGTCCGACTTCAGCCAGGTCACGATCTCGCGGTCCGTGAGTTCGAGCCCTGCGTCAGGCTCTGGGCTGATGGCTCAGAGCCTGGAGCCTGTTTCCGATTCTGTGTCTCCCTCTCTCTCTGCCCCTCCCCCGTTCATGCTCTGTCTCTCTCTGTCGCAAAAATAAATAAATGTTGAAAAAAAAAAATTTAAAGTAGCCCCTGGCCCACTAGCACAGCCCCTGGACT
This sequence comes from Herpailurus yagouaroundi, assembly GCF_014898765.1. NCBI lineage: Eukaryota > Metazoa > Chordata > Mammalia > Carnivora > Felidae > Herpailurus > Herpailurus yagouaroundi. The sequence goes on from NW_024412452.1 coordinate 369,777, forward strand.
GTCTGCTTTTCTGCCCTGACCTCGGATCCTGGGACAGGGACTGGCACACAGAAGGCAATCTGTAAATGAGTGCTGGAATGAAGAGTGAACGAAGGAACCCAAGCGGTGGCCCCTGCAGTGCGTGGCGACCCCGGTTGCAGGACAGCGGCTGCACCTAACTTGCCGCCCTGGGAGCTGCCACAGTTACTTGTGTGTCAGAGGAAATGGAGGACCCAGGAGCACGCAGGGCCTGGTGAGGGCTGGGGTTCCACCTGGGGTCTGGCTTCACTGTCTCCTCCCTCCGTTGCTGCCATTTCTAGCCGGTTTGCTCTGGCCCTTCCCTAAGTATCTAGAAGACATACCCCAGCTAAGCCTCCTCGGCCCTCCTCCCACCGCAGGTGCTCTCTGCCTCTTCCTCCAAAACTCCTCCTGGGACACAAAGGGTGGTGTGCTGGCCTTTCCTTCCCACCGGTTTAGGGACTCTGTGAATGGGGCTCATGTCCCACTCCTGAGTCAAGGAGAGCCTCTCCTCATGTTGCCCCCAGGGGTCCAGTGCCTGTCCAGGGGGAAGAGGCACTCATCTGGAAGGCCACCCCCTTCCCCAGGCTTCCCGCATCACCTTCCTCTCATTCCACTTTCCTTCAGTCAGGTAGGCCCAGACTGTTTACACTTTTCGTCGCTTAGCATCACCCCTACTTTCATGAGTATGCCCTCTGCGTGTGAAAAATCTGGGAGCTTGTGCACCCCCCATGCCTCCTGATGGTGGCAGCCCCTCCCCCATCATGCTCAGAGTCCTGGAGGGCCCCCATGGAGGCCCCCTGATTGGTCAGCCCCTGCACACGGCACCCCTCCTTCCTCCCCATTATCCTTAGCTGCAGGCTGTCTCCCCCTGGACTGTTTACACAGCTGCAGAATGAAGGGACTTTCATTTCTCCCCGCCACCCCCGGCCCAGGGTTAATGCATGTGTATTTCCGGCTCCCTACAACTTGGGGCAATGGGAATGCTAACCCAACCCGATCTCGTAAATAGTCCATACGCTGATAATTGTACTTTCGGGGGATGGCAAAGAGCGTTAAACTGCTTTCAGCACACGGTCTTGTGGGTGCCTACACAAGGTGCACGCAGACTTTCTGCAGCCCAAGACAGAGCAGCTGTTCCACACCATGAAAGCCCCATCACGTAAGGAACTGAGAGGTGGCCATACTGCAGATTTCCAGGTGAACACAGTTCTAACCAGGAACTAGGGATGGGCATCCCATCCTTGATTTGGCTATGGTAGAGTCCAAGGCCTGACCAAGTATTGGCGGCAAGTTGCAGGAAATTTAAAAAAAAGAAAAATCTCCACTTGACAAACTATCCAATTCTAATAAATATCTGAGAACTGTAACTAAAGACCCTGAAAGTATTTTAGGCTTCTCCATCCTAAGACTTTACCTCAAAGAATGACCTCCTCAACCATACGTCAGGCAAGATGGGAGGAAGCAGACACAGAAAGCATTACTTTATTAGCCTACGGTAGTAATGGTGGTATCCCCAAGTAATGTGGATTATACAAGATCAGAGTCCTAATAAAAGAACTCACGACAGTGACTTCAGGTCCGAAAAATAACATATAGGATGAAGCTGGTGCTTTGACACCTCCATGATGGTTGACAGGTTTAGGGAACAAAGCGTTGGGAAATCTCAATCACGGCCAGTGTCCCCTGTTCTCTTTCCAACCCTCTCACTCCACAATTCCTGGAAAGTCATGGACGTTTTGAGACTTCTGTCTCTAAAAGAGGAACTGTCACTTTGCATTCTGACTAACTTCCTTCAAGGAACTCAGACTGGGGTTCTTGTTAGCTCTTGTGTTCCCACTTGCCCCTGGATGACACACTGTCCTAGGGATAGATACATACCACCAACGACCCTCAGTAAGGAATCTGTACTGTAGGAACCAAGGGTCGTTTTCCTTTTCCACTTACAGAAGGAAAAATTTTCCTTTCCAAGAGATTACCTGACTTGTCTTACGGGGTGGCTCTAGCCCGAAACCTGACAAGCCCAGCACCTGCCAGTCTCTTGACACACCTTCTCTTGAAATCCTCCCTCTGGGCACCAGGGACACAGTAGCATGTTCACGCCATCCAAACCAGACACACACCCCTAGGAGGGGAGCCCTCAGGGTCTGACCCAGGTCAGAGACCCCTCTGCAAGGAATCCTGGGAATGACAGACCTGATTCTGTCTATGATGTCTTCAAGGGGCCCAGGACAACCACGATGACCCAAGTTAGCTCAGAGCAAAGGATGGAGCCCAGAAGAAACCTGCTTATGTGCAGCAAGTGTCATGGGGACTAAAATACTTGCTGACACAGAGGGGCCTGAGCTGAGGAATCACTTCAGCGTTGCTAAAGTCATCTTGGCCAGACCTGTCAGGTCGTTGTGCGGCCAAGCTTTTGGTTTTTATCATCACTAAAAAGGTACAAGGTTTACCCTTGCCCTTAAGGTCCTAATGCCTTGGTTAATGGTGAGTCTTACAGTTGTAATGCTTCAGCCACATCTCAGCTAAGTTCCTTGAGGGTCTGGGTTGAGAGAGAGTATTCACTCCATTGTACAAAAGAGGAAATGTGTCCATGGCCACACCACGGTGACTCCCAGTATGGGGACCTGCTCCTTTTCCACCCTGCCCCTTAGGAACTATACTCCCAGGCATCTCCAGAGAGTGATGATAAACCAATACCGCCACCCATGGCTGAGTTCTGCACTGTAAGATACGGAAAAGGCTTGGGGGAGAGGAAGGGAGGACAGGCAGAATCCAGAAGTAAATTAAACTCAGAACATCCAAGTGCTTTGAGCTAATATTGGTGTGTTATTTCTACTTAGTGTGGATCCAGGCTTCAACTGAAGGAAAATAAAAACAACTTTGACAGCCATTTCCTTGCTTTCTTTCTCCACCCAAGAGGCACCAGTGGTTAACAGTATGGTGGCAACAAGTGGGTCAAAGGTCAGCCCCTCAGCCAGCACCGGTTTCCATGGAGACGGGGGCTATTCATCCAGCACACAGAGCCTCTTCACAGTCACTTACACACAATTGAGCTATTACTGAGAGCCCAGGAGAGCTGTGTCTGGAGCACAGTGCACTAGACAGGGCAGGGTTTAATGGAGCTGATTAAATGGTAGTTGGGGAATTATTCCAGAGCAGGATTTGGGAATGCCCTTCAGAAACAAGTTAAATCCCCAGGTCTCATCCCATTCCCCACACTCTCCCCTTGTGCTAGAATAATGCCAGTGTGTCTACACACTCTGGCTCACCTTACCCTTCTTCCCACATGTCCAAAGTTGAGAGGATAAACCCTTGTTCTGTGATTCCTGGACCTCTGGCATCTGTATCATTTGCTCAGCATTGTGGTGCATTTGTGACTTAAAAAGACATCAACCCAAAAACAAAGAACGAAAATTTAAGGAGACAATCCACTTCAGGCATAAAATGAATTCCAGTGGATGGTGAATGTGGTTCAAAACCCGTGCTTCTTAGAGATGAGAGAGGCTTCGGCATTTGTTTGGGAATTCTTGAGATCTCTTTTTTTGCAAGAATGGAGGCATTCCTTCCAAAGTTGCACTGCCATCTGTAATTTATGAAACATTCTACCAAAATCTCTGCAGCCTTTAAACAAGAGAGGTAAAAAGTAAAATCAGCACAAAGGCAAAAAGCCTTATTAAAAGATTATCCTCTCACATAAAAATTTTAGGTGAATGTTTTATACAGAACCACCAAAAACTGGAAGGAATCCAAATGTCCTTCAACAGGTGAATGGATCAGCAAACACAGGCTCATCCACACAATGGAATACCAATCAGTAACGAACAGGAGCTACTGACTGAAGTAGCAACGTGAATGAGTCTCAAATACATTTGACTACACGAGAAGCCAGACTCAAAAGACTACGCACTGTATGAATCCACTTAGATGTCATTCTGGAAAAGGCAAAACTATAGAGACTAGACAGTGGTTGCCGGGGTTTGAGACTAACTGTAGGGAAGGTGTTGACTGAACGGGGTTGCCAAGAGGGACTTGGGGGGTGGGGGGCGGAGTGGACTTGTTCTAGATCGTAAGTGTGGTGGTACAATTTGTTAAAACCTATAGAAATGTACTCCACAAAGAGTGAATTTCACAGTATGTAAAAAATAAATAAAGTAATAAGTAAGTAAGTAAATAAGTAAATAAGATCTAAATTTAGCCCTTTAGAGAACAAGCAAGAAAACAGTGTGCTGACTCTGCAGGCCAGGATAAAATAACATATCTGCTTTGTTCTCCTACATCATAGCGGCCAAGCTCTAAGTACACCCCACTCTTTTAAATCTGTGTTGCTGTGATCTCTAACCAGGTTGAGGTAAAGATGAACATATTCAAGATCTGAAGCGCTGGATGGATGATCACAACTACTCTAAGGACAACTACGACTGGGTGGGGAACATCAAGATTTATATTTTTTGAGATGTTGCTCTTTGTGAGTATGCCAACTGAGGAAAAATAATAGTGGAGGAGATGCTCCTTAGTGGGCAGGAGAGAAAACAGTGGAAAGAAGGGTGAAAGGACAGCAGTTATGATCTCAAGTGGGTTCATGGCCATATGTTGAACAGGAGTGATCAAATTCAAGGTCCTCATGCAAAGGGTGAACGCAACCTCACAGAGGCCATATCCCATATCCCTGATGTCTACCCATATCCCTGAAATGACAGTTTCACCAGGACACTCAGATCACTCCTGTGGCCCATGTCCAGAACAGTACGGTCCCCACCGAAGGTGCACAGTCAGTATTGGTTGAGTAATGAATAAGTGAGCGCAGAAACTCGGAGGAGAAAGTCTGATTCAAGAGAAACGGTGAAGACAGACATGGTGGATTTACACACACCATTGGGTCAAGTTCAGTATTATTAAGTCCCCTGAGATTTTAAATTACAATTACAGGGTTCGCCTGGCTGGCTCAGTCGGTTAAGGGTCCAACTTCGGCTCAGGTCATGATCTCACGTTCATGAGTTCGAGCCCCGCGTTGACTCTCTGCTGTCAGTGTGGAGCCTGCTTCGGATCCTCTGTCTCCCTGTCTCTGCCCCTCCCCTGCTTACGCGATCTTGCTCTCTCTCTCTCTCTCTCTCTCTCTCAAAAATAAAATAAAAAACATTAAAAAAATAATAAAATAACAATTACAAAACCAAACACACATAAAGCACAAAACAAAGCCGAAATAAACCTCAAAATAAAAAAACAGAAGGCAGGCAGGCCAGAAGGAAAGGCACAAGAGCGAGCCGTAATTCTCCAGCTCTAAGCCGCTCAGCCCTGGGGCGTGAGCCATGTTGGCTGCTGATCTGGGAGGCTCCCTGGCTGGCCCTAAAGAGAACACAATGAAGACACCAAAGAATCTCAACAGGGTGACAGTGACAGATAGTTAACTTGTCTATTGTCTTTCAATGTCCAGGCAATGTTGCAAGTACTGTGCTAATATGAACTCAGTTAATCCTTACAATGACCATCTCAGGTGGGGCGGTCAGAGTACCTACCATTTTACATATGAGAAAACAGGCACAGGGAAGCTATCTGAGTAGCTCAGGGTAGGATCTGAATCCATCCTGACCTGACAGTCTGCACACATAACCCCTAAATGTTACGGAAAAATGGGGGCAAATCCATGACAACAGTTAACAGAGACAAAGTACTATAACCACAGACCTCCCACCACCGAGGGTATAGAAGTGGGATATGACTGAACTGACAGCACATGTCACAGCTACACATGTGACAATAACTTTGGGGGAGTCAATTCTGCCCCACGGGTGCTTGAAACAGGAAGCTCCTTCAATGGCGGACATCCTCCAATGGTGCCTAGGGAATGGTGTTCTGCTTTCCAAATACACCCCCTTCCAGGAGATCCAGATTAGAGCAGCAGGCTGAAGATGTTCAAAACTATGTTGTCTAGAGATGTTCAGTGTGAAGAGAAGACAACAGGAGAAGGCTGTCTTCTGAAGAGTGAAAGGCCGTCACGTGGACAAGGAGGAATTCAATCTGCTCTGGGCTGCCCCCATCACTGCAGGTGTCCAGGCAGAGGCCAGACAACAAATTGTTGGACCAGATAGCCCTGTGATCTCAGCTAGTGATTAATTATTCTCAGATGCTCAGTGATTCTCAGGTCTCCAAGAGCAATTGAGGAATGGAAAAACCCACTTACAACTCAAAGAAGAAATACAAACAAGGCTGCTGGGAGGAAGCATCAGCCCTCGGAGAAGAGATGTTCTTCTGTGGCTGGGCCAGGATTGCAGTCCTGGGGTCGGAGGCATCCTAACAGACGTGATTTCCCAAGGGCGCTGACCATCAGTGACAGAAAGGAGCTGTTCCTTCAGGCTAGCTTAGCAACCTCATCCGTCAACAAGATTCCTGCAGTTTCAAAGTATTTTCAACGTGCCCTATAACGTTTCTGGGAACATTTATATGTTCTTCCCCCCTGAAGAGAGCACTAATCCTGAGGGAACGGACATTTAAAAGTCAAGGGATCTATCCAAGCTTAGACTACGTTTTGGAAAGCTTAAGACATTTGTTCCTTTACACAAACTAACAGCTAATTAGAAGGCTATATCCACCCACCCCCTCAGGCTTTTCCTCTGGCAACACAACCAAGCCAACTGTACACAGTGTAGGGCCAAGGAAAAACAGTGAAAACTTGAAGCTATTACTTTTTTTTAAAGACTTATAATCCGTTTGACTGTGCCCCACAAAAATGAGAGTGCCGTGTAGAGGTACAGAAGGAATGGGTACTCTGTGGGAGACCGAGGTATAAACAGGGTCAGCCCATTGCAAGGAAATTCGGCAACAAAGAGCTGTATAAACGTTCCTAGCTTTTTACTCTCGTAAGCCCATGTCTGGGAATCTAGGGTAATAATGCCAAATTCAGAAAAAAAGCTTTGTACGTAATAGACACGCCCTGCATTATTATTTATGACAGTAAAATACCAGAAAACTACAAATTTCTAAAAATAGAGGAATGGTTAAGTGTGTCAGATGGACGTGTTATGGGAGAATATCACATGAAAAAAGCAAGACTCCAAATTACACCTCAGTAAGAAGACACTGATGGTTAAAAAGAAAGAAGTCTAGGGGAGCCTGGGTGGCTCAGTCGGTTAAGCATCTGACTCTTGATTTTGGCTCCGGTCATGATCTCACGGTTCGTGGGTCTGAGCCCCTCCTCAGGCTCTGCACTGACAGTCTGGAGCCTGCTTGGGATTCTGTCCCCTTCTCTCTCTGCCCCTCCCCTGCTTGTGCTCACTCTCACAAGAAAGAAAGAAAGAAAGAAAGAAAGAAAGAAAGAAAGAAAGAAAGAGGAAACAAAGACCCTTAAAGAAAGGAGTATGAAACTTACACACCACAAGAAAGGTCTGCCAGCAGCTGGACCGATATATTTGAATGATTATGTTTGAGTGACAGGATTACTAAGTGATGTGGAAAAGGAAAAGAAAAAAGAAAAAAAGAAAAAGAAAAAAAACCTTTCCTTAATATCCAAGTTTTCTTTAATATACACTACTTTTCCCTCCCTTTCTTCCAATAGCTCAATTAACACAAGGAAATATTCCCCCTGTACATGCTTCTCCCCAGACCGGTGTGAAACTTCCCTATCTCCTTTCTAGAATGTACGCCCACATATAAACATACATGTATGCAGATGGTCACATCTTTTTCTGCCTTCCTTCCTTTCCTTCTTTTCTTTCTCTTTTTTTTCTTTCTTTTATAAAATTAGAATTATATCACACTTTTTCCAATAGTTCCCCAGCTTCCTTCAAAACAAGGCCCTAATTTCTAAGAACTCTGTTACCTCAGCAGCCCATATCTCAACATCTGCTTCCTTGCTTCCTGACTAAATCCAAACCATTGAGAACTCCTTGGGGACCCTGAGTCAGGTGCACACCTTGGACAGAGCCCCGACCCACTCTTCCTTCCCTTCCCTCAAGGCTTCCCTAGGAGTCAGTCTGTGTTCCATACTCACATAGGCTGTTCCTTCCCCAGCACCACGTCCTCACCCATAACTGGACACTCCCTCACTTGAAATACAGTCCCACCAGGCTGGGGACCTGATCTTGTCTTATAACTCCATCCCTAAGACACCCCCAGACTGCTAGCAGCTACTCAATGATGACTGAATAAAAAACAAATACCCAATACCACCAAATGGTTTATGGCTGATTGTAAGCCAATCAAATGTCTTAAGTATTTGAGAAACTGCTCAGTGAAGACAAATGCCATGAACCCCAAAACCTTATAAGGAGGATGGGAAATAAGACATAGACGAATTCAAAGATGTAGCCAACACCGGTGGTTCCTGTCAAAATGGTAGAAATAGGGACTAAGGGTAAAGTTTTTCCTAAAGCTACATTTACAGAGCCTACAGCACCGTTCTGCATGGCTGGGTAGATTTCTTTTCTCTCCTCACCCAGCACCCCCGCCGCCGCCTTTTCTTTCAAAAAAAAAAATTGTTTGTTTTTTTTTTTACATTTGTTTATTTTTGAGAGACAGAGATAGCGCGTGAGTGGGGGAGGGGCAGAGAGAGGAGGAGACACAGAGCCCGAAGCAGGCTCCAGGCTCTGAGCACAGAGCCCAACACTGGGCTTGAATCTACAAGCCAGGAGATCATGACCTGAACCACCCAGGCGCCCCTCCTTTTCTTGATTATTGTTACTAAATTTTTCTTTTTGAAATGAAGTTATGGAGATAGTAGAGGGTAGTTTTTTCTATTAATTAATCTCTTCACTTGGTACAAATGCTATATATAGGTGGTGTTGTTCTGCCAACCCCTCTCCTTACCCAAGTTTTCTGAAATTTGGATGGTCTGGGAGACCTAGAAGTGGGGTCCCGGTGGCCAATGCTCTAGTAGTTTATGGGAGGAACGGATCCCCAGTGCCTCAGGGAGACCCTCTTTGAGTCGAGTCCTAGGAGTGGTTTTGATTTTGTAAGCAGAGAGGAGACCAAACCAGTAATGAGAGCTCAAAGCGCACCGGTGTGGGACCAAGAGGAATCCAAAGATATTCAGTAGTCAAGGCTTTTGTAGTTTGCTTTCTTAGGCAGATACTAGAAAAACAGTAAAACCACATAGGAGAGAAGACTCAGCACTAACTCACTCTGGGCCCAAACGCTTGTCTTGTCCCAAGCACGCTATGCACGTTTTTTCCTACATCTGACCGTCTCAAAGTCCCCATCTTGCGGAGGACACCATGCATTAGTTGCAGGGTAAGAAAGTGGCAGAGGTGGTATGTGAACCCAACTCCACTCTCTGCTCCCTGCCTTAGAAGTGAGACCCTGTGTTCATTGTATGGTCAGTGCGGATGCTCTGGAGGGTTGCAGGCAGGACAGTGGTATGAAGAAAGGGTGTGGCAGCAGGTTAAAAAACAATGAGGATAAAAAAAAAAGGGAAGGGCTGGAGTTGATTCTGCGATTGGAGGACAGTGGCAGAGACTCAACAGGTCCTGGGGACTGAATGATGATTATGGGACACGGGAGGGAAAGAGGAACTGAAGACTGCCTTAGGTGATCGATCAGGAGAATGGGAAGGCAGGTAGGATAGAGAAGTTGGGGGGACAAACTCTTACAGCCTTAGATTTCCACCAAAACATGGGAACGGCACGGACATGAAGGGCAGCAGAACTCAGCGTCGAGAACCCTGACTCTAGGTCTGCCCGGCGTCAAATCCTGCCCTTGCCACTTGCGAACAGGCAACCTCCGCGAAGTCATTTATCTGTGCCTCTGTGTCATCAAGTGTTCAGCAGAGATAAAGACCAGCACACACATCACAGGGGGTTGCTTTGAGGGCTAAAGAGTAAGTTCGTTGTGAAGACTTAGCAAGTGCAGGCCACGCAATGTTAAATTGCGGTCTGCCGTACTTCACCGCCGTGGTCCCCTGTGCACTTTTCCCTGGGCGTGGCCTCCTTCTTCTCCCTCCTTGCTGTTCTCAGCACACCTATATCCAGTTGGAGCTGGGGATACCCGCACCCTCACATCTTATTTATTACTGAGACAGAGAGACACAGAGCGTGAGCCGGGGAGGGGCAGACAGAGGGGGAGACACAGAATCCGAAGCAGGCTCCAGGCTCCGAGCTGTCAGCACAGAGCCCGACACGGGGCTCGAACTCACGAACCGCGAGATCATGACCTGAGTTGAAGTTGGACACTTAACTGGCTGGAAAATTTTTTTCTTTCTGATAATTCATTATTGGTGTATAGAAATACAAACAGATTTTTCTGTATTGATCTTTGTATTGATTTTACTGAAATTTCTTTAGTAGTTCTAACAGTTTTTTGATGGAATCTTCAGGGTATTCCATACATAATGTCATTTGCAAACAGTGACAGTTTTACTCCTTCCTTTTCCTGATCTTAGAGGAAAGAATTTCAGCTTTTCACCATTCAGTATAATGTTAGGTGTGGGCTTGTCATATACGGCCTTTATTTGAGAGGTATGTTCCTCTACACCCAAAGAGGGTTTTTTTGAATCATAGTTTTGTCAAATGCTTTTTCTGCATCTACTGACACAATCATATGATTTTTTATCCTTTATTTTGCTAATGTGGTGTATCATACTCACTGATTTGCAAATGTTGAACCATCCTTACATTCCTGGAATAAATCCCACTTGACCCTTTTAATGTATTGTTGAATTCAGTTTGCTAATATTTTTTTTGAAGATTTTTACAACTATATTCACCAGGAATATTGGCCTGTGATTTTCTTTTCTCATGGTGTCCTTGTCTGGTATCAGGGTTTTGGTATCAGTTATCTAACAATAATTTTTAATTTAAAAAATGAAACTAACTCATTTACCTAATTGTAGTTTTAAAAAGTGTTATTTCCAGTTAGGAACCATCTCTCTGTAAATAAAATGATATCTAATGTAAAGAGATAAAAAAGAAACACTAACATATCCATTACTTAAATTAAACAGTGTAACATTTTCCCATATTGATCTTAGAATTCTCACCTTATTTTTTTAATTAATTATATTTGAGAGAGCACGCACATGTGCACGTGTGTGTGCATGAGCGGGGGAGGGGCAGAGAGAGGAAGAGAGAGAACCCCAACCGGGCTCCATGCTGTCAGTGCAGAGCCCGACTCGGGGCTGGAACCCACGAACCATGTGATCACGAACTGAGCCGAAATCAAGAGTCTGAGGCTTAACCAACTGAGCCACCCAGGTACCCCATCACCTAACGTTTTTGAAAAAAGAAATAAAGTGATACTAATACAGCTAAAGCCCCCAGTCTCAGCCATACATTTCCCCAGACATAACTATTTTCCAAACATGCTATTTAGCATCGCTCTGCATGTTTTAATACTTTCATTACATATGCACGATCTACAATTTACAGGCTCAATTTAGGGGTTTTCTCCAACTTTTTATTTTGAAAAACTCCAAATTTATGGGAACGTTGTAGGAGAAATATAATGAAACCCCATCTTTCCTGCAACCAGATTTACCATCATTAACATGTTCCCAAATTTGCCTTAGGTTTACCTTTCTCCCCTATACATGTACACACACATACTTTTATTTTGCTGAGCCACTTGAAAGCAATTTATAGACATTGTGATACCTTATCCTCCAATATACCTCAGCACGGATCTCCTAAGCACCAGGACAATTCTCCTACATAACCACAATATGATTATCATTCTCTTGGGAGTTTTAAACATTCATATAAATGGAAGCACAGTTTAGGTATTCTTTGGCCACTTGTTTTTTCTAATTAACATTAGACTTTTGGAATGTGTTCGTGTGTTAGTACATGTAGATCTGGTTAATTCCCTGTATTCTACTATATGGCTGTGTTTATGTGTCTATTTATTTTCTATATCAATAGCTACTATGTTGTTCTAGTTTAGGCTATTAGATACAGCGCAACAATGGCTATTCTTGTTCATGTCTCTTGTGCCACATGTGAGAGATCTGCTGGGTCATAAGATATGTGCATCTTCAACTTTTTTTTAAAGTTTATTTCTTTTGAGAGAGACAGAGAGTGAGAGAGAATCCCAAGCAGGCTCTGCATGGTCAGCGCAGGGCCCTATGTGGGGCTCAAATTCATGCAACTGTGAAATCATGACCTGAGCTGAAATCAAGAGTCGGGATGTTTAACTGACTGAGCCACCCAGGCATCCCTGTGCATCTTCAATTACTAGATATTGCCAAAACATTCCTCAAGGTATTTAAAATGATTTAAGCATCATCTATTAATGTATATCCTTGCTGACACCTGCATTCTCATAATTTAATATTTGTCACCTCATTATGGTTTTAATTTTGCCTTTCTCTGATCCTGCATCTTTCTTTAAACAGAAAGTAAAGAACATATGTTTTTTTTTTTTAAAAAAGAACACATTTAACCTTTTCTGAACATCTTATATCATCATCATTACCCTCCATTACAAAGTACCTTTCTGTATTATTACTTCAGTGTTTCCCTTTGCCTAGATGGTCACCTGCACTTAATCTGAAAACGATCAGGCTGTCTAAAAACCAAGTACTGTTCTTTAACCAAGTTAGTAAACCTTAGGTAAAGATCCAGGGACCCCTCCCATAGACAAAAGAGCAAGAACTCTAATAAAGGACACTATGTCAGTTTTTCAGTGAAACTAAACACTTCTTAGATCTTGATTACATGACAGAAGCTTAATCCACTAGAAGTGTAATATTTAGATGAGAGGCGCTAACTCCCAACTCTGGGAATTAGCAAAAAATGGACAAGACAGAGGTTAGAGATCTCAGCACCTCACCTTTCCAGAAAGATGTACAGCCTCCCAGCTTGAGGCAGTCAACTGCAGGGAACACAGAGCAGCCTCATTTCAATTACTTGGGAGGGGGAAGGGCAGAAAGAAGAGGTGGGCGGGGGGGGGGGGGGGGGTGAGATGATGCGAAATACACCCAGTTAGGAAGTTCAGAAGACCTAGCTGCTAGCTCCAGCTCATTTTCCTGGTCTGTAAAATAAGATAAACTAGATGGCTTCAAGTTTTTGTTCTTTCAACTCAAACATAATGGTTTTACAATACCATAAAAGCCTGTGAAAAATTCATTTCCCTTCAGCCCTGCATAAAACTGGGGTTCGTAAAGCTGATCCTGAGTCATCGAAAACAAAACAAAATGCAACAAAAAAGATTCCCTCTTCATAATTTAAGAAGTTAGAAAAGTATAGGATGCATTTTAGAATACTTCCACTGAAACGGCTAAAGTTAATTTTAGCGTTTTGACGAGGGAGCATCTATCGTCTGGAAAGCCAAATTTCTTAATGGATAAAAGACACATACATGAAATTTTTAGCCCATAAATACACAGTGAACACCTCGCAGGTACTCTTCCAGGCATGGGACAGAAAGACACCATTTCTGATCCCAAAGAATTCATTATCTAATGGACGAGGCAAAGGAGAAAACACCAGTTTTAATATAAACTAGTGCTACTTTTAATGCTAGTATAGGGTATTATTGGGGGAAAGGGTACAGAAGTCAATCGGGCAAGGAATTTCTAAGTCAGTGGTGGGTAGGGGGTATCAAGAAACTGCTCCAAGAGTAAATGATGCCAACAGAACCCTGAGAAGCAGTGGTAAGCACACAGGCACAGACTAGTAAGCGGTAGAACGTTGCAAGTCACACGGCTTCAGAGCATGGTGCTGGGACACGGGCCCAGAAGCCATGAAGCTCTGACACCAGTCGTGACATCAAGGGTGAACAGAAAGTGAAACAGAAAGTGGCTTCCCTCCTTCAGACTCATTTCACTTTAAATGAGGATCTTGGAAATTAAGAGTATAGAACACCCTAACTTTCCTCTTCTGTGAACAATTAGTTTTATGAAAGTCAAATATCTTGCTAAGACAGCAGGTTACGTTTTTCAGGTGAAAGTCGGTATAATTTGCCTGGTTGGTTTCAATCCTGCCTATTTCGTGTTCGCAATGATCAAGAATAGTATAGTTCACTGGATGATCTGGTCAAGTGATTTATGAACGCTTAGGCTCAGTGAAGATGCCCATCATGCAGAAGGGTGTTCTTAGTTGAGGATGTTAGAGTCCAGACACAGTGAGGGCAAGAGGTGTCTACACCAGGAGTCAATCTCAACACACATGCAATTCACCTTCTGAATGGAAGATGGTTAGCCTGTGAAAACTTCTGGCCAATCACCAGCATTCTAGGGATAATGAGGTCATAAAGAAGACATCTCTCTCCCCTCCCCAGGGTCCTTCCAGCCCCTGGACAGAGGGAAGGAAGGAGAGTGAGCTCCAGGCCACGACGAGAGCCCGTGCTAAGTGTTCCCTTGTGAGGCGCAGCCCGAACACCTCCTCACCAGGGCCTCCCCCTCACCCCTCCAGGCTTGAGTAGTCCTTTTTCATTTAAAAAAAAAAAAATTCTTTTTAAGGTTTATTTTGAGGGGGGGGGGGGAGACAGAGAATCTGAAGGTATTCCAGGTGATGGTCCACTCTGTTTTGCCAGCCACTTGTCACATGTTGTGTAAAGACTGGTCTTCCTGTTTGTTCCCCTGCATTTTAAGCTCCTGAGGGCCAGGACCCTATCATATTCTACTTGGTAACCACAGAAGGTGTTCAGTAATTGTTAAATGGATGGACGGATGCGTGCACACCAGGCATCCTTCCAAAGCAGGCAGGCAGGCATGCAGGCAGGAAAGGGGTTGGAAATGTTGGCCTGATTAATTTCACAACATGGACGCATTCTAGAAGCAAAAGAAAGCGCAGAAAATGTGGACTGATGTGTTTGTTTTGTTTTGTTTTGTTTTGAGGCAAAATGAAGAAGGTAGGATGAACCGAGTTAACATCGCTAACCACTCACTGAAAGTTGTTTGGAATCCATCATTCCGGAAAACTCCGAGCACAGCAGAGCGCGAAGTTCCCAGGTGGTAAGTGGGGTATCGAGTCTTCACAGGCAATGGAAAGGGGCCAATTGCATTTTGCACAGTTACATACCTTCTCGACAGATCCCAACTATGATTTCCGCACCAGTCCAGTAATTCAGGGGCGGGAGTGGTAGATAAAAGGTGCCTGGAGCCAGGGTGAGGAGAAGGCTGGGCAGAGAGGGCCCCAACTTACCCACACTTTGTGAGCCTCCTTTCATCCCTTTGGAATAAAATCTGCATTCCTTTTCTGGGAGAAGGGCAGCCCTGCTCCCCACCTAACACAGCCCTGAATGTGGTGGACGTGGTGCCCCCCAAGCCAAGCTCCGCAAGGAGGCTGAACCCAGGCCAGCGTTAGCACAGAGGAGAAAGGGAGATTGTCCCCCTGGCCCAGCTCAAACATTTCATTCTCTTCCTAGGCCTCAAAACCCTAATTTGACCACAAAAACCTGGCCTCTGGTGTTTCTGTTATGAGTATCGGATTCCTTCGGCTGAACTTGGCTGTTCACTGCCTGAACAAATTACATTAACAATACAGAGAAATGTATACAGGGCCTTAAAAACACTGCTGAGCAGGGACCAAAACAAAGACGGTGGTGTCCTAGCAACAAACCTCACCCCCCAGCAGCCTCCGGCCCTGCCAGGGATTGTAAGCCATTGAGCTCCTCTCTTCTCTGCAAACAATTAGGGACAGAGAAGTCACAATTAGAGATGGGATTTACAGCCAGAGGAGCAATCTATAAATCACGGCGCTCCCACCCCCAGCCATTCCCAGCCAGATAATCAGAGCCAGATGTTCGCCACAGCTGCTTCAACGTGGGTACACTGTTGTCCGACTCGACCACGCTCCTGCTCTGAGAACCAGCAGAGGCTCCGGCCAAAGCATCCTGCCAAGCCAGAGGGGGCCTCTGCGCCCTGGAGCAGCCCCAACTGTATGAACAGTTGGGTCATGTGGGAAGCGCTTGGGAGAGCGACTGCAGAGATGCAAAGCATCTCCCTGGAGAGCAGTGCGGGTCCCGGAAGGCCCTCCAAGCCTGCATGATTCAGCGATGAGGGCCACAGTGACAATCAGCAGCAGCTGACTGCAGGTGGTGGCAGCATTAACTTTCACCCATCACTGGTGAAGTACTGAGCACTGAGCTGAGTACTTTGCAGCTACCCCCCTGAGGAACACTCAATTCACAGATGAAGAAACTGAGCCTTAGAGAGGGCGACAGTTTTCTAGAAGGTCCCAGGGCGACTGAGTGGCAGAGCAGCAAGGTAAAGTTGGGTCAGCTTGACCGTGATGCCCCAATAACTTTGTTAAACTGTGGAATGATGGAGAGACTCATTCAGGATGCAGGGCTGGCACTTTCCGAGTTACTCTCTTGACTGTCAAACTTGGAAGAGACTTGTGGTTACTTTATTTCTCCATAGGTGGCTGGTGTTTTAGATTTCTTGGCTGAACCAAGTCAGATTTTAGGACCTGGGGCCACGAAACAGCAAACTCCAAGGGTGGTAAAAAAAAAAAAAAAAAAAAAAAAAAAGCTAGGCTACCGAATGTTGCCAAGGTGTTTCTCTTAATAGACCTCCTTTTTATGCACGTTTTCCTTCGTTTTCTTATTTATTGATATACATACAGTAATGTGCACACATCTTAAATGTACAGCTCAACTTACTTTTTCATATGTATAAACCCATGTAACCACCGCCAGATGAAGAGACGGAACCTTCTAGAACCCGTTTTACGAGGTTTTTCGCATGTCCCTTTCCCAGTCAGCATTCCTCTGCCCCCAAGGTAGCCACTGTTCTACCCTTTATCACCACATATACTTTTGCTTGTTTTTGAACAGAGTCACACATCGCGCCTTTGGCGTAAAGACAGGTCTTCTGTAGAACTTTGGTTATTGTCAGGGTCAAAGCAAGGTTCCGGATTCAGAGTTACCAGCAATGAAAGGCTGAGATAACATAATTAGTTCTGCCTGCTACATCAGCTTCATGAGACTATCCCATGACATTTGTAACCCCTCTTCCCAGAACCCTGCTGGTGTGGTCTAAGATGCCCTGTCCTCAAGGGGTGGACAAGTCCCTGGCCATTGAGCCTCAAGCACTGCCGGTAACTGAATCTGGTAGTAACAAGCTGTGTTTACCCCACTTGTCACTCTCCATCCTTGACACCCTGACAGCCACCACCCTTCACTCCTCAGGAAGGGCAACAGGGCATGAAGGATGTGGCTGAGGCCCTTCCCGGGAGGGGAAGGATTAAATGGTCTGGAATGTCTGGGCTCCGAGTCCTCTCCAGGTTCGGGCTGCTGAGGCAAAGCGCTCCCAGTCACCCTCACACCGCTCATCACCCCAGGAGGCTCTCGGTGGGACGCGCTCGCCTAGGACAAGAGGAGGCCACCCACTCACCGTCCCCACACAGGAGCTGCCCCTGCTGGGTTGGGCCTCTCACCGGGAAATCTAGGCAGGAAAGCTCCATGTGGGGTCGGGGTCACAAGAAATTCCAGTTGAGAGGATGAAAACGGCCAATACGACAGACAAGAGATTCTGAGAAAGGTGAACACTCCTGAGCGCTGAGAGGGGGCAGGGTTTTCTTTTCTTGGCTTTCTCCCCACAGTCTTGACCACCTCCTAAAGCACAGTGCTGCTCACCTTAACTCCTTGGCATGGCCCCAATTTCACTTCCCAGGGTACTTATTTTTAGCTGCACTGAACACCTGTTTGTTTCCATGACTGCTTAAAATTCTAAATCTGTTGGCATATTACGACACAGGACACTTCCAAAGGATCTAATACTACCAGCCGGAAGTGGCAGACCCTTAGGAATTCATACTCTCATCCAAGTATTTATGGCTGACGCATAAATACAGTGATCCTAACTTCCAAATAAAACATCAGGGCATGGGATTTCACGAGGGATATTTTTGGAGGTGTCATTGGGATGGAGAAAGAGTAGAATCACAGCATATTCTTGATTTGTGGGGATACGTCTGATTGTCCGTGATGAAGACCATTAGACAATTTCGGAACCTAAAACTGAGGTAGACAAAGGCCGCTCCCAAGTTCACCATTTTGAAGCCCAAAGCAGTCTCCTGTTGGCAGCCGTTCAGGATCCAAAAGGCTACAGTCCGTTGCCACATCCAGCCCTAAAAGACCTCCATTGCCCCCAGCACACAAGACAACTGGAGGTTTCTCCTTCCTTCTCTTTGTTCTCCCCTCCATCTTCTGGGCTTCCCTTGGGTCACCTCATCTCCCCAGACTCAGCCTGCGCACCTCCCTTTCACCTCATCGCCTACCCCACCCACTTCCAGGACTCCTCCATTCAAACAGCCTCTTCTGCTGGGGGGACGGGTTGTGTCTGGTTCTAGTCTCGGGGGAGTTTCAAAAGGCTGGTCTACTGCCTGATCCTGTAACCGACACAGGAGGGTCCTCTGACCTTCCCATGACTCTGTCTGGACCCCACCATGGCCCCGACCAGAGCCGGCTCAGTGGGTCGGTGTTGCTGTACCGAGGACCGTGCACACCCAGCCTGTGACTGAGGACGTCCCTCCTCAAGGACTGAAGATACTGACGTGCACCTGCACGGAAACATGAGAAAACTCTCAACAGTAGGAAGACCGCACATACCTGCAGCAACTGGGTACCGCACACTTTCCCGCTCCAAACTTTACTCTTGCGGGTCCCCCTGCTCCATCTTCTCTCCTCCCTCGCCCAAGTACGGTTCTTCAACACACAGCTCTTGGAAAAAACCGTCAAGACCCCAGGCTTCGTGAGCCTTCCTTCCCCAGAACCACAGGTCGAACATGCGAATGCTTCCCAGGGCCAGGCAGAGTGTAGTCCCCACAGTAACAGCAGCCACAATAATAATTATCGGGTGTGTCCTGGGAGGCAGGCCCTGCACCCGGCCTTTCACCTGAACTAACCATTGAACGCCCACAAGACTTAGTAGGAGGCACATCACTACCCAGATGTAGAGAGAGACCAGGTCATGCCCACTGCTAAGTGGTGGGGCCAGCGTTTGAGCCCGGCCCAGGCTTTAGCCCAGACAACTCGGCTCTGAGGGAGGGGTGGGTACAGCCCATCAGAGGGGTGCTGCTGTTACCCTGCAGGAGTGTGAGCCTTGCACTGCGACACTTCTGAAACCCTCTATACCTCTCTTGTTTCAAGAGGTGCTGGAAATATGGCCTTTTACATGACATTCTTTAATTCTGTAAAAAGTTCCAGCCCCAGGCCATATCCGAAAGGAGACTGGGACAGTGGGCACGGGTCATGCCTGCTCTGAACGCTGCATCGTGCAACTGCCCAGGCACTGCTATGTGAGGTCTCTCTTCCCACGCCTGGAATTATGATTTAAATGTTTGTGGTTTCAGATAGCTCTTCTTACTGACATTATAAGCTAATGGAGGACAAGGAGCAGGTCTTCTCATTCATCATGGTTTGTGAAAGCTTCACAGCCTCATGACCTCCTGGGTAGAACAGAGGAGAGACTTACCTACACAGAGACCCTACTATGTGCCAGCACTGTTCTAGACCCTTCCATGCACCAGCTCATTTAATCCCCATAATGACCTGTTGAGTTCAGTAATATCAACCTAGGTGTTTTTTTTTTTTTTTGTTTTTTGTTTTTTTTTGAGACAGAGAGAGAGAGAGAGAGACTGCAAGTGGGGAAGGGGGGCAGAGAGAGAGAGGGAGAGAGAACTCCAAGCAGGCTCCATGTTCAGTGTGGAGCCTAATGTGGGGCTCAATCTCACAACCGTGAGATCATGACCTGAACCTAAATCAAGAGTTGGATATTCAACTGGGCCACACAGGTGCCCTGCCTTTTCTTTAAAAAAAAATTTAAAAAAATTTTTTCTAATGTTGATTTATTTTTAAGAGAGACAGACAGACAGAGCAAGAGCAGGGGAAGGCAGAGAGAGAGAGAGAGAGGGAGGGAGGTAGACAAAGAATCCAAAGCAGGCTCCAGGCCCTGAGCCATCAGCACAGACCCTGATGCAGGGCTTGAACCCATGAATGACGAGATCATGACCTGAGCCAAAGTCGGGCACTTAACCAACTGAGCCACCCAGATGCCCCTGAAAAAATTTATTTTAGAGAGAGAGAGAGAGAGAAAGAGCAAGAGTGGGGGAGAGGGGCAGAGGTAGAGAGAGAGAGAGAATCTTAAAGCAGGCTCCATGCTCAGTGCAGAGCCCAACATGGAGCTCAAACCCACGACCCTGGGATCATGACCTGAGCCAAAATCAAGAGTTGGACGCTCAACCGACTAAACCACCCAGGTGCCCCCCCCCAGCCTTTTCCTTTTACATGAATGAAGATTGTGATGCTCAGAGGGGCTTAGTCTCTTTCCTAAAGTCACAGACTTTAGTGGCCACACCACGCATGCTCCTGCCAGCTCACGGAACAGACATAGGTAACTGCTGAGATGCTCTATCTTGGTGGTTCCAGGCAGGGAAATCAATTCCCAAATTAATTAGTGAAGGAATTGTTTATGTTTTAATGGCTCTCAGTAAATAATAAAGTACTTGGATTCCTGGATAACGAAATTCCCTGAGCTCTCAGGACCATGTTGTCTGCCTTGAAGCCTGAACACTGTCCGAGCTTATTCAGCAGTGTTGCCAAACCCCCACTACGTGGGGGTTGTTCTCAAAGTGAAAAAGCAAAGCTGTCTCCAGGAATAGACCCATCACGCTGTGTAGCAAGAGGCAGCACCATGTGGGTGAAGCCTGGTGCGGCCCCTGGGCTCTAGCACTCCTGAGCAGTGTGACCCCTGGGACAGTTTCCTTGCTTCCCCACATTTCACTTTCCCTACCTGAAAATGGGAAGATGAGGACGGTGCTCACTAGGGATCCCTACCTCCCAGGACCGGTGTGAGGATTAAATTATTTGAAATCCATGTTTAGAACCGGGTCTGGCACATGGCAGAACTCCAGGAGCCGTGTTATTGTTCAGAACCTCAAGTTGCTGCTCCTTTGTCATCTCCCATGGAAGGGAGATGTCCCACCAGACAAGGACAAAGGGTCGGGAACAACCCGGATGCACCCAACCCTCCACACTGTCATCTGACGCTTCCTTCAGTGGCTTACTGAAAACTTCCTGCCTTGGACGGTCTTGGCTATGTCCCATTGTTTATGGTGGGTTTTGCTTGATCCTCTTGGGTTTCCCAGGTAGACATTCTATAAACAGTGGTTGTTTTCCCTCTGGCTTTCCAGTCTTTATTGTCTTGGCTACTGTACCAATGCAACCCTGTTCTCTCCCTCCCTGGCCCTTGCACTTCTTATCCGTCTTGTCTACCTGGCAATGACCCTGACACACTGCTAGAGATCCCGGCCATCGGTAGAAACTTCAGGGTGCCAGTGAGGGACTGCAGCCATGACAGGCCCAAGACCTCCCCAACAGGGTACACAGTTCCCAGGAGAATCTGGAATGAAGATGGGGACATTCAGTATGTGTGGGAAAGAGCCAGGCAAGACAGGGGGCCTGGGAGGCAAGGGAGAGGCAGAGCTGAGGTCACCATAAGGAGCGAGTGATGGCCATATCACGAAGAGTGCCCCCCATGAGGCCTGACACAGGGCTGGGACTCAAGTACTGGTGAATCAGCACTGACCTGTGAAGATTATGTCCTGTCCCCATGGGCGCAGCCTAAGACAGACCCTCCCAGATCCTCCCCTTCTCTAGGATTTTAGGTATATGGAGATTCAAATGCTGTCTTTCCTTTTCTTTTCTTTTCTTTTCTTTTCTTTTCCTTTCCTTTCCTTTCCTTTCCTTTCCTTTCCTTTCTTTCTTTCTCTTCCTTCCTTCCTTCCTTTTTATTTATTTTGAGAGAGAGAGAGAGAGAGAGAGAGAGAGAGAGAATCCCAAGCCAGCTCCGCACCATCAGCACAGAGCTTGATAAGGGGCTCAAACTCATGAACCTTGAGATCATGACCTGAGCACAGATCAAGAGTCAGACGCTTAACCGACTGAGCCACCCAGGCATCCCTCAAATCCTGTCTTTTCTTACCAAGAGACCTCCATATCTCAAATGGAGTTGCTTTCAAAGAAGGTAGACAGTTTCCTAATATATTAACATCCTTTTTTTTTTAATGTTTATTTTTGAGAGAGCAAGCCAGCACGAACTGAGGAGGGGCAGAGAGAGAGGGAGAGAGAATCCCAAGAGAGAATCTGTGCTGACAGCACAGAGCCTGATGTGAGGCTTGACCTCACGACCCTGGGATCATGACCTGAGCTGAAATCAAGAGTTGGGCGCTTAACAGACTAAGCCACCCAGGCACTCCTAGTTCATTAACATTCTAACTGATTTCCCCGTCTGCTCCACTGGACTCCTGGGGAATGTGCGTGTAGGATACATTTTGGGAAGTGGGGGGAGTCATCTTATAATTTGAAAATGCAGTATTTGCAGCAGTAGGCTTCCATGCAAAGGTGTTGCTCCCTATTACCAGGGTGCACTCCCCAAGCCAGCCCTGAGAGATAGCTTGTCAGTGTCAATGCTGTACCTTGGGAAGACACAGGAACTCGCATTTCAATAAGCACCCGAGATGATTCTGAAGCAGAGGTCCATGGACCATACTTTGAGAATCACTGTCCTGATGGTTCTGCAGGTCTGACGCCTCTGAGCATCCTCCCTATAGTTCTCTACTCCCTCTTCTGACCCAATAAGTCCCTTCAGATATTCAGGGTCCAAGCAGATCCTCCCAGGAGCACGGACAATGGGCAGATCACAGGAAAAGAAGCAGGCCGGCCAGCAACTCCTGGCACCGCAGCCCCATCCCCAAACGATGGGACATGGAAGGGGCCACAGAACATCCAGCTGAGTCTTCCTGTCTCATTCATGTACCCAAACAGGACAAGTGCCAGTGACCTCATGTGTAACCGTGTCCACAGGCTTGAGCAAAGGAAGGTGAAGATGTCACTTGGGTTTCCATGTGAGTCCCAACCACCTTCCTCCTTGGGATGCTGCCTAGGGATCTATGGCCTTATTCACCACCCAGGCCCTCCCTGCATGGCCCGTCGGCTTTCTCACTAGATGCGTACATTCATCTGTCCCCACTGGAGAAAACTCTCCTAACTAGGCACCTGTTTTAATGTGGCACTTTTTAGATTAAGAGAAATATCTGACCCTATTATTTGGTGACTACTGTAAAATTCTATCAAAGATATGGAGGAAAAAGAAATCGATGACATACAAATGCTTCTGGACCTGCGAAGCCCAGAATATTTTGAAAACTAACCTTGCTCTTATAAATTTCATATTGACTCCCAAGGGGAAAAAGAAAAAATAAAATCAAAATTTCATGATCTATCACTTCCTCAAGATAATAAAAAACAAACTAAAGGTAAAAAATTGGGGACCAAGGGCACCTGGGTGGCTTAGTCAGTTGAGCATCCAACTCTTCATTTCAGCTCAGGTCATGATCCCAGGGTCATGGGATCAAGCCCCGCCCTTCCCCCCTCCTCCTGCTCATGTTCCTTCTCTCTGTCAAAAATAAAAAATGTAAATGAAAATTTTAAATGTAGTCCATAAACAACTTTTTTTTCCTTTCTGGAACTGCTTCTTCCACCAAAAAAGGTAGCTGCTACCATTCCAGAGGCTCCCCCTGCACTGGACTTCGAGTATTCAGCTCCAGACTTGTGGCAAAAACTAAAACTGCTTGTGTGACAAGATAAACACATACCTAGAAATCACTCTGAAAACAAGGAATGGTAAGAATTTAGCTTTTCTGTGATGAATTAGATCTGGCTCACCCCCTCACTTCCTTCAGGTCTCTGCCCAAACATCACCTCTGCAAGACCTTTCCTAACACCCATGTGCAACAGCATCCTGACCTTTAGCCTCTACGTGCCTTACTCGGCTTTCCTTTCTTTATCGCCACCTGACGCATTGTGTATTTGTTCATTGTCTCTCTCCCCAACCAGAAGGTAAGCAACTTGAGAACTGACATTTTATTCACTGCTACATGCCCAGTACCTTGAAAGTGCCTGCCATGTCACTGCACTCAAGTATCTGTTCCGGGAAGGAACCCAGCCACCTGCCAATCTATTCACCAGTCCATCCATTCTCCCAGATATCTACCCACTTAGTACCAACCATGTGCTAGGTACATGGCCCACTTAGGCCAACCATGGCCTAGACGCCATGATGGATGTTCTGTAAATGAGGGTAAAGACTAAACATGGGTTTTGCTCCTGGAGAGACAGATACCTGACAGCTGTGGGTATTCAAAATACCTGGCAGGTGCACCTATGTTTGAGACAAGGAGAATGGGCAGGAAGCTGTGAGAAAGAAAAAGGTGACAGCTTTTTTTAAAGTTATGGGCCCAGGGAAGTCCTCCCAAGAAAGCGACCCAGAGGCTGATAGGGGGTTACCCAGATGAAGAGTGTGGGGAACGGGAAGCACAAGGGAAGGTTCAAAGTGGGAAGAGCTCGGTGGCTGGGAACAAGGAAGAAAACAGCACAAAGGAGACAAGAAGGAGTCAGACCACTCCTGGCCTCCCATCACCAAGGTGCACATGTCAGGCAGGCAGGTGCTAACCTGGACCTGAATCAGTTGGAGACAACAGGGCATCAAACTCTGTTTATGAGATTTAGAGAAGTAAGGAATAAACAATCCTGAAATGTTTCTTCCCATACCAATTATAAAAGAGGACGAGATTTACTTTTAAAATAATCAGTTGTTGGGGCACCTGGGTGGCGCAGTCGGTTAAGCGTCCGACTTCAGCCAGGTCACGATCTCGCGGTCTGTGAGTTCGAGCCCCGCGTCGGGCTCTGGGCTGATGGCTCGGAGCCTGGAGCCTGTTTCCGATTCTGTGTCTCCCTCTC
Organism: Herpailurus yagouaroundi; assembly: GCF_014898765.1. Lineage (NCBI taxonomy): Eukaryota > Metazoa > Chordata > Mammalia > Carnivora > Felidae > Herpailurus > Herpailurus yagouaroundi. The sequence goes on from NW_024412452.1 coordinate 394,449, forward strand.
TCTCTGCCCCTCCCCCGTTCATGCTCTGTCTCTCTCTGTCCCAAAAATAAATAAACGTTGAAAAAAAATTAAAAAAAATAAAATAAAATAAAATGAAATAAAATAATCAGTTGAAATCCCTATTTGTTTCTGCATCAGTGAGGATGCTTCTTAAATATCTGAGAAAACCTTGGTAGAAGAAACAAACGTAGCTAAAACATTTTTTGGTGATAGCGTATCATGCAGCTCCTTCCCAGCGTCACCCCAAATGGCATCTCTGACCAGGGAGTGGAGTCACTGTTCACATTTAGGAGACTGGATTTAATGTACACGGTGTTGACATCAAATACTTAAAAGACTGTGTTTCCTTTTCTGCTGGAACCAAATAGCTGATATCAGTTTGTGTCCTGGGTTCATTTTCTCCTACTGCAATTATAATACATGCAACAATTTTATGTTGCATGAGATAAATGATGGCCCCCTTACTCATCTATAAGCTCTTTGAAGGGAGGCATTATCTCTGGATTTCTATCACCAAGAACAGTTCTCAACCCATAAAAAATCCTTTAAAACAAGTCTATTGAGATCAAAGGGCCTCAGTTCGCCAAGATTTTGCTAGTCTGGTTTAGCACAAACCCCGCTCTCGATTCAGTATGGGCCGCATGCTAGCTGAGGGATCACAGGCTCTGGAATTGACTTTTTCAGAAAATTAAATGAAACAGTAACTTATGAAGAGTACCTATCCTGAAGCCCAGGACGTGGCAGTTAATCAACAGACAGGTTAATCAGTAAGAAGGATTGTTGTTTTGTCCCTAATATGCAAGCAGAACCAAGATATTCATACAGCTTTTGCATTATGACCTTAACCATCTTCTATCAGAATCTGAACGTGGCACAAAACCACTAACCCATTGACACATTCTGTGGTCACAGTCCACAGGGCCCAGGAGGACTGCAGAGCCTGTCTGGTCAAAATCCAACACAAACGGTCTCAGGGATAAAAGGGCCGCCAACAAGGCAAGATCAGTGTTGTGTCAGTAGAAGAACAGCCACTAACTTCCCAACAAGGTGGATGGAATCCCAACGGACAAGTCACAGGGCCAGTCCTAGGGACACATGCCCTCACCTTCCACCATGGCCGCTGCCCCAAGCCCCTCCAGGCAGGATGCAGGAGCCCGACAGGTGAGAGTTAACGTTCCTAAATGGCTATACCTGCATTTGGAACTATCTTTCTTTCTCAATAATAAAAGCTGTGAATTACAGATGGGAGTCAAGCCAAGGAAAGAAATGCTGGTCAGTTCTTAGTAACAGGGCTCTAAAAAAAAGCATCCAAGTGGATGACAGTCCTTATCAGTGACTTATCAATCCCCAGGGTCCAACTGCAGTGGTAATTTAATTTTTACATAATGTCCACTGTTTTAAAAATGTACAAGAGTGGAGAAACCACCTGGAAATCTTTATATGAACAAACTAGAATAAAGGACATGAACTGAGAAGCACTCCTGCCTGCTGCCCCCAAAGGCTTCTATCAATATATCAATCCTGGGGCACCTGGGTGGCTCAGCTGGTTGAGCATCTGATTCCTGATTTTGGCTCAGGTCATGATCCCAAGGTCGTGGGATCAAGCCCCACATAAGGCTCCACGCTGAGCCTGCTAGGAATTCTCTCTCTTTCTCTTTGTCTCTCTCCCTCTGCCCCTCTCTCCCACTTGTACATGCTCTCTCTCTAAAATTAAATTAAATTAAATTAAATTAAATTAAATTAAATTAAATTAAATTAAAATTAAAATATCAATTCCCCCAGAGTGCAGGTGCATACAATATACCTGCACGCAAATCTATCATTTCAAGACTTAAAAAATACTCAGTCTTTAGTTGACAATAGGTCCAACAGAGGTGTAGTACCTCTGTTGTGGGAAAACAAAGACTTTCTTTTTCTTTAATTTTTTTTTAACATTTATTTATTTTTGAGACAGAGAGAGAGAGAGCATGAACAGGGGAGGGTCAGAGAGAGAGGGAGACACAGAATCCAAAGCAGGCTCCAGGCTCGGGGCTGTCAGCACAGAGCCCGACGCGAGACTCGAACCCACGGACCGCGAGATCATGACCTGAGCCGAAGTCGGACACTCAACCGACTGAGCCACCCAGGCGCCCCAACAAAGACTTTCAATACACACTTTATCAACTGCCTTCAGCTCTAGACCTGAGAGAAAAATAGTGACAGTAAACTACTCTTTACATGCTACTAGAGGCAGTGTAAATTGGTGAGCTACATCGAAAAAAGGCTGGCAATTCCTCAAATGTTTAAACATAGAGTTCCTGTATGACCCAGCACTTCCACTCCTAGCTATATACCCAAAAGAATTGAAAATGCATGTGTATTTTCACACAAAAACTTGTACACAATGTTCATAACAACACTGTTCATAATAGTCAAAAAGTGGGAATACCACAAACATATATCAACAGATGATTGGATGGAGGCACCTGGGTGGCTCAGTCTGTTAAGCAGATAAGCGTTCAACTTTGGCTCAGGTCATGATCTCACAGTTCTAGAGTTCAAGCCCTGTCGGGCTCTGTGCTGAGAGCTCAGAGCCCGGAGCCTGCTTCGGATTCTGTGTCTCCCTCTCTCTTTGCCTCTCCCCCATTCACACTGTCTCTCTCTTTATCAAAAATAAACATTAAAAAAGTTTTTTAAAAAAGATGAGTGGATAAACAAAACGTGGTATATCCATGCAACAGAATACTATTGGGCCATAAAAAAGGAATGTGTACTGATTCATCCTATAATATGAATAAACCTTGAAAAAATTATGTTACGTTAAAGAAGCCACTCACAAAAGGATACACGTTCTGTGACTCCATTTATTTTATTATTAAAAAAATTTTTTTTATAATGTTTATTTTTGAGAAAGAGAGAGAGAGAAAGAGAGAGAACACAAGCTGGGGAGGGACAGAGAGAGAGAGGGAGACACAGAATCTGAAGCAGGTTCCAGGCTCCAAACTGCCAGCACAGAGCCCGAGGCAGGGCTTGAACCCACGAACTGTGAGATCATGACCTGAGCTGAAGTTGGACACTTAACTGACTGAGCCACCCAGGCGCCCCTCTACGACACCATTTATATGAAATGTTCAGAACTGGCAACTCCAGAGAGACAAAATATAGATTAGTGCTTGCCGGGTTGGAGGAAGAAGATAAGAGGGAGGGAATGTTAACAGATAAGAGTTTCTTTTTGGGGTGATGAAAATGTTCTAGAGCAAGGTAGTGTTGATGATTATACAATTCTGTGAGTATAATAAAACCACCAACTTGTTCACTTTCATAAGAGGGTGAATTTTGGAGATAAATTTTATCTCAATTAAATAAATACATAGGATGTATTTTTTAAGCCATTAATTACATAAAGAGATAAAGGGAAAAATGATCTTGCCCAGTGTTTCTGGAAATAAAGCCTGAAAGCTTTACATCCACTGGCATACTCCAAACAATGGTTCCCAACCAGGGCTGCCCATTAGACTGACCCAGAGAGAGCCTTTCAAAACACAGAGATGCTTAGACTTCCCTTCCCAGAGATTATAATTTAATTGGTCTGGGGTGGGGCTCAGGGACTAGTGTTTCTCACAATCTCCCCAGTTGACGCTAACGTGCAGCCAGAATTAAGAACCTCTGCCCTAGAATTTGAGCTTTTAAAGGAGTCCCTGGTGTTGGTTTAGGTATCTGCTATTTTATCCTTTCTCATAAACATAAGACAGACAAAATTTTAAATGGCTCACAGTTTCTGGCTGTTAGAACTGGGATTTCATTTTATTGTCTCTTCCACATTAAAAAAAAAAAAAAGATCAGCAGGTTGCCATTTTGTAGACAGAGAATCTGAAGTACAAAATGGCTAAGACACATACTGAGGTCACCATAGTGAGTTGGGGTGGGGATCGGATTACAATTTCGTCCTTGGGAACCTACGACTCTAACTTGAACCAGGAGGAACAGCCACTCAGCACGGGTGGCAGGGACAGGCAGCACCAGGCACTGGCACCAGAGGCAGGAAGGCTGGATGGAGCCTCAGTCTGGGAAAACCGCAAACTCTCAAGTCTGCTGTCTTCACCTTCTGATTTGGTAAAATAGAACCACCCCTCTTCTGCACCCGCCCCTCCCCAGAACAAACCTGTTTTCCTTACAGGGCTGGGAAGAAGAGGTTCATTTCACCTCCTCATCTCAGGTAAGCTACCCCAAAGTGCTCACTTATTGGGAACACTGCTTATCTGATATTCATTATTTTCCCACAAGCTGGTGAAACCCCCGTCAGGTCTGCATTAGGCTCCACATTCATGTCGGAGCCCCAAAGCTGTTTCCAATTGGCAAAGTCATGGCCAGGGTGTGTTGTTCATTAGTATATTTGTGGGAGGCTGTCCAGGCCCCAACCCAGTCACCGGCCGTGGGAAATTCTTCCCAGATCGGAGGACCCTCCAGGCCTGAGGACAGAAATGAGGAGCTACCTGTGCCTCTCCCTGGGTTCCTGCTCGGAGCTCCTTCCCTACTCGCGAGGAACACAGACAGTGGTCGTTTGGGTTCTGATTTTGTTGAGTAACCTCTCGACGACTTGCTGCGCAGTTCCTGGCTCTTCCATCCCAAGCCTCCTCCCTCTCTCAGCTGTTTTATAAGCTGAATTCTAATCTGGGTTTCTTCACAATGTCGCCTTTGACTACAAGCTAATAAAACCCCAAACGGGAAATTCAGGAGTAATGGAGATGCCACGTGACTGTAACCTAAGGTTGTTGGTCAACTTGATTTGGTTTTCAAGCCTGTACCCCATCTGGGGGCTTCAGCCCCCCACCCACCTTTGTGGCAATAAAGAGGGTCTTTGTCTTTTGTCACACTGCACGTGGGCCCTGAACCTTTCTGAGGAGTCCCGCAGACAGCTCACAACACTCCAGGACCCCTGCACGCCCCTCTCCGTGTCTGCTACCTTGCCCGGGGCTCAGGAAAGCAGCTGCCTCACCTCCCAGGCCACAGACAGGCCTTACCTGCCACCTAACCTGACCAGAGTCACCACGGTGTCCACCCTGCACAACCAGGAGGCTGGTGGAACCCTCACACGGGGGTGGCACTTTTGTTATGAGTATGCAAATCCTCACCATAAACATCAGAGAAGTCAAGGAGAAGAACAAAGGTGTTTTGCTGCAGCCTGAAATTCAAGGTTGCGGTTGAGCCACACTGGTAATTTCTTTCTGAATTTTGTTTTTAATTGCAGAGAACGGGGGAAAAAATCTCGATTTCCACAGATAAGTAGTAGCTAATGCTAACAGGCTTTCAGGAGGCTGCCTTTTGATCTTAGGATAGTCTTTAAGGTAAATCAGAGTTTCTCAACCTTTCTTTCATTATCACCCCCCCTTAAGGAGCCGTGGTAGACATTTTTTCCTAATTGTGCTCTCCTTCCTCCACGAAATCTTAACACCATAGATATACTTTGTATCTCTTTATGTTATAGTGACCCTTCGGAGGGCTGCGCACCACTGTCATAGCTAGATTTTTTTTGTCCCCTTGGAGGCAATACTACTCTGGTTGAGAACACAGGAGTTCAATTGACCCAAGGCTTGAAATAGTGGTAGACTTATTTTCTTTCAAAGTATAATTACTAAAAATGATAGCAAAACTGGAAACAATGGAAAATTCTTAGACAATAATGATTAGTTGCTAGACACTATTCTAAGCACTTGACCTATACTTACGTAAGCTCATAATACTATTATTATCCTCGTTTAATAGATGAAGAAAAGGAGGCACAGAGAGGCCAGGTGACTTACCCAAGGCCACACAGGTAGTGGGAAGCAGAGGTGGGAATCAAGACCAGACTCCACACCCTAACCACTAGGCAATACTGGTCTCCCACAATACAAAACAACTGCTTGTGTCCTAATCACAAATGTAGAAATCAAACGATGCACCCAAACCCAACAATAAGCCTGTAACCAACCATTGTGAGACACTTCCACAAAGTGACACATCATACATTATTAAACTGGCCACTGAGCTATGAAGACACCCCAAGCCGGGCCCACCAAGAGCACAGGTGAGTATCTGCACAATAGCACGTGAGCGTTCTATGCATGCTTGAATATTTAACAAACCTGGGGCTACCTATAAGCTTCCTAACTAATACCTCACTTCTAAGAATTCCAACACAGACAAAAAGGCAGGGGACTTATTTGCCCCAACGTGAGCCACCCTGGCAGTTCTAGTTAGTGCATCGATTGGGCTCCAGTATGTTGAAATGTGGGGTATTTAATCAGACAGATTTTATTTCGGTTGCACATTTTTATGTGGTGAAAAGAGAATTTAAAAAAAAAAAAAAAGAGTCAAGCCCAACATTTGAGAAACCCCCATAGCACTGAGCCATAGCACAGACTCTGAAATCACCTGATAACCTTCCAGGGCCCTCTGGTCTGGCTGAGGGTGCCTGCTTATACAAGCTGGGACAGCTTCAACCCAGCCTCCTGCACCATATTCCCCACCCAGCTCCTGCTGGGGCAGCACACCTCTCCCCCCATTCCCCCGACCTTCCAGCCCACGTCACTCAGCCATACCCTCGCCTCCCACCAAAGACCCATGCCCACACCAGTTCAAGTCCAAGTCGGGCTGGGCCCAGCAGCCCTAGGTGTCAGGCTCCCCTGTGACCCTGACGTGTGAGGCACCTGAGAGTTGTCTGTCATCCCTAGTTTCAGAAGGTAACCCTAACTCTGAGCAAGTCATAGCCAGCTGGTCCAAGCCCCTCACCTGCCCCTGAAAAGCAGGCAACTCTCATGTGTGTTCTTAGGCGCCATGATTGAGTGAGCAGGGAGTTCTCTTGACTTTCCACCTGTGCATGTGCTCCTGGTCCTTACTGCTTTCTTCCCATCCATGCATCTCTAACTTACTGTATGCCAGCAGCTGGGGAATCAAGGCAGATAAATACATCATCACTTACTGTTTCTAGCATTCTGCAAGAAAAAGAACAGGAGGCCTAATTTAGAGTTGGGGCAGGTGAGCAAAACTATCTGAGGAGTGAGGGTAACAACATTCTAGGCAGAGCGAACCCCAAGCAGGGAGACCAGAGATGTGGCATTTGGGCAATCTGAAAGCAGGTGGATGAGGCTGAGGAAGAGGAAGAGGCAGGAGTCTCCTCCATTATGAGGGCAGAGGGTTTTCTTCCCCTCTCCATCTATGGGTGGACAGCAGTAAAAATCACTGCAGTTAGGGGTCTGAGCCAGGAGGCGGGTCTGCCTTCACTGGCTGTGTAACACTTTCTCAGACCTGGTTTCCTACCTGTACATTAGGAATAATCCTTTTTTTTTTTTTTTTTTTTTTTTTAATGGGAGAGACTTCACTATTTGGGATTTTTTTTTTTTTAATGTTTATTTTTGAGAGTGTGGGGGCGGGGCAGAGAGAGAGGGAGACAGAGGATCTGCAAGGGCTCTGTGCTGACAACAGAGAGCCTGATGCAGGGCTCGAACTCGTGAACCGTGAGATCATGACCCTGAGCCGAGGTCAAACGCTTAACCGACTGAGCCACCCAGGCACCCCAGATTAGGAATAATCCTAATCCCTACCCCAGATGGGGGTAGTGACTCAGTGCAGCTATCCTCTCGAGCAGGGGTTCTTGACCTCGCCTGTACAATGGAACCACCTGGAGCCTTGTAAAGTGCTGACGTGTGGGGTCCACTGCTGGGCCTAGCCCAGGGCCCCCGCATTGTTAAAGCTCCCTCAGCGACATTGAGGTACAGCTGCAGGAGGAAGCATCAGAGCAGGCCAGGATGCTGGGCACGCTGCAAGTGCTTAAAAGTTCTGAGCTGTTACCAACAGAGGGATCTCCAGGCCTCACTCCCACCCCTCTCCAAAAATGCCCAAGTTCCCAATCGAAATCATCCCACAGCCCTCCCACAATCACTCCCGTACGGATGACTTTTGTGATAAAGCTCTAACAACCGCATAACAGTCAAAGCCACAAAGACACAAAGTAGAAAGGGAGCTGCCATGGGGAGAGGGAACTGGGAGCTGTTCAGTGGGGACCGAATTTCAGTGGCGGAAGATGAAGAAAGTCCTGGAGACGGATGGTGGTGATGGATGCACAACAGTGTGAAAGTACTTAACCATTCGCTTAAGAACGGTTAAGATAGTACATTTTAGGCTACGTATATTTTACCACAATTTTTAAAAAACTGCTTAAAACACGGTTTACTCATATTCAGAATGTCCTTCGATGTCCACAGAATACAAGAAATATTAACTTGAACAATAATGAATACACTTATACTTTTCCAGGTCTAAGAATCTATCCAACAGAAAAGCCACCTTGCCGTAAAGATACGTGTACAAGTGTGCTCAGTGGGGTATGTTGCAACAGGGCGAAAAGCATCAACAACCTACAGGTTCATCGCTAGGTGAAGGCTCAGGCACATCAATGTCCGTCTTGGGAATACTATGCAACCACGAAAAAGGCTGAGTCAGTGTGTGTCTGTGAACACTGACAGCTCGGGTGAATAACATGCTATTCCGGGAGATGCTGGGCCCCTGGCATCTGAACTCCCTCCTATCTAGGAATCCTTGCCTTCTTCAAGTCCTGGTGGGGGCCAGGTCCACCTCTCACTCTGGGGCCTGCAAATGCCACCAGTAACATTAACTGCAGCGATGCTATCAGCCTGGTTTCGGGGCATAATGGTGGCCGTGGTCCAGGCTGCTGCCTGGTGTCCACAGTCTGGGCTGGGCCCACAGCAAGACTGGGGACCACCCTGATGTCTTTTAAAGAAATTTCCGTCACTATCGGCCAGCCGAGAGCTACTGTTTGCAACTAAGAACGCTACTGATAAAAATATTCACATTAGGACTTTTTGTTTTTTAACCAAAAAAAAAAATTGGCCCTTATAGATCGGTAGATAAGGACGGCTAACATTTCTTGAGACAGTTACTATATGCCAGGCCCTGTTCTAAATACTTTTCAGGTGCCAACTCACTTAGTGTCCACAACAACCCTGTTAGGTCTGTACGAAGAATCTCATTTTACAGATGAGGGGACGCAGGCTTCGAAGAGGGTAGGTAACATGCCCAAAGTTACAAAGTTTGCAGCTAGTTTGTAGGTGGTTCGAGAATGCGGGAAGTCTGGCTCCAGAGCCCACAGTCCCAGCCATTCGGCAAACACGATTCCACAGATACTCTGAAGAAGGACTGACTGCAGGAGCTGTCTACACCTGTTACCTCTGGGACGGGACTGGGAAGGGGGAGGGCGGTCGGGTTGGAGGAGGCCGTGGGTGTGTTCCTTCTGTCCGGTTTAAATCTTTTACAACAGGAACCATTCATGTGCTACTTTCAGATAAAGCAGCATTGTGGAGCGATTAAACTTGAACTAGGGTACCTGCACACCAAAGGCCCTGGCAACGGAGACTCCGCTGCCTGCAGTAGCTCCCTGCTGCCACCTCCCAAGGACCCGAGGAGGATTCAGTGCCACACCTCATGCCAGGGGTTTCCTCCTGGTTCTGTAACAACCCATGCCCAAGGTGTCTACTGTGATGTGGCACACAGGTAGAGGCTAGTTGTGTAGATCACACAAGCTCTGGGTTCCAGGGCACCTGGCAGCCCACCTCCAACACCCCACTCCTCAAGTTTGGTCTTAAAGCACCACATGGTCCCAGTCCCCCTCCTAGAGCTTCTGACCGTCCCATCTACTGCCCTGTCATCCGAACCCAATTCACTTGCTAAGGCCCAAATCAGAGCTAATTCTCCTGCCAGACTCAGTTTCTCCTATTCCCTGCACACATCATTTCCAAGTAATGCCTCCTTTGCTGGTGGAAGGGTACCATGTTCACGGGCCATTCTTAGTTTATCCACCCTCTTCTCCTTTCTTCACTTGATAGTCTGTCTCACTGAACTCCTGAGGGCCACCTGCACCCTTTCACACAAACCCCCCACTACCACACAAGGGCAGGAGTTGCTAGAAACACCACCTTGATCACAGGTTTGCTCTACAATAACTCTAACACCCAAGGGCTATTATTTCACATGGGCCCTAACCAGATGAGGGTTGTTTTTTGTTTTTGTTTTTACTTTTTATTTTGAAATAGTTTCAAACCTACTGAAAAGTTACATGAGTGCAATGGACGCCACCTACTAAAGACCCCAAATGTGTATATTTAGTCTGTCCTCTCTCCATACAGTTTTTTTCTCCGAAACATTTGAGACTACGTTGCACACAAGATACCCCTCTAAACACTTCAGTGTACATTGTCTAAAAAAGACATTCTCTTGCATTACCAGTTTATTTGCCTAATCAGGAAGTTAGCATTGATACAATACTATCATCTACAGACTTTATTCAACTGTTGCCAACTGTCCCAGTGATGTCTTTCAGACACACACACACACACACACACACACACACACACACACAGAGAGAGAGAGAGAGAGAGAGAGAGAGAGAGAGAGAGAGAGGAAACAAAGAACAAACCCATGGTCCAGGATTCAGTCCAGGCTAAACACTGCTTAGAACGAAACTTCCCAATTTCTAGACCTGTCCATCCAGACTGGACAAGTCACTGTCCTCTCTGGGCTCCACCCTCCATAAACTATGAGGATAAAAGGGCAGAGAAGCCAAGGGCATTGCAATCCTTGTATATTGAAAGTGATCAGTCAGTGGGGCCACAATGACTATGATAACCTTCAGCTTCCCCCAGGCTTTGGGTCATTACTAGGTCATTACTTTACTAGATCATTATATGCATGTCTCACATGTACCATCTCATCTAAACCCAACTGTTTCTACGGTCATCCCCATTTTGCAGATGAAAAAATTGAGCTCGTGGTGGTTGAGTAACTTTCTGAAGACCTTTCCAATGCTTACAGAATTAGAAACAAGGATGGAAGAAAACATGCCTTGTCATTTGCAGTCTGACCAACCTTCGCTAGATTGAAATAGCCTGCTAGGTGAGAGGGAGGCAGATCTCTAAAGACAGACCACCGAAGCTGCAGCGGCCACCAGACACAGGGTGGTTGCACAGCTGCATAGCAAAAGAACGCTCTGGTCAAAAGCAGCACACAGTCCCCGAGGCAGAGGAGAAGTGGATTCTGGGACCACAGTGAAAACAGAACTACACCAAGTTCCATGCTGCAAAACAATCTCTCCTTGTGGCCTGGAGTTGAATTTTTGTCCCCTCCCTATGCATAGCTCTGCCCTATGCAGCTGAATACGAAGTCCCTCTGTAGGAAATTGGCCACATCCAGTGAAATAATCAACCTTTGATGCACTCACTAGAAGAGTACCAGGCACACACTTCTGCATCAAGTGCTGGCTAAGCCTATGAGGGTGCTATCCCATTTGACAGCCAGTTCCACGGCCCGCCCTGGTCTGAGCCGGCACAGGACAGACGTCTCTAAGTCCTTACATAGTGCTGGCGCCTTACAAGAGAAGCTGTTGGGGCCAGATGTTTTGAAACAGGCATCACGTTAAGTGGACCCATATCCTTCCATTAGCTATGGGGCAAATCAACTCCTTCCTCAGGAGGAAAGGCCATGCATTTGTCCCAGTGGATTTGTGACCACCTTCCCAGGTTATGTGACATGTAGGAAAGTTCTTCTCTTCCTGTCCTCAGCACAGATGCTGCTGTGCTTCTGGCTGCCGGCAGTTTGTAAATGTTGTAACATTTCCCAGCTAAATCGTGACGCTCTGAAAGACTTCTTACGATTTCTATTTTTTTAATGGCATGGCCCCAATAAAGGTGTGTGTTTCCTTTTCTCCTTAGTTCTTTAAACTTAGTTTCTACTGAAGTAGAAATTATGACAATCACGTGGTTCTCTGCACCAGCCCTCACCTTGGCTGCGATGAGCCTGAGCCCTTGTCTCCTCTGAAGCTCTGCCACTAGCCTGAGGAAACCACTTAATACTTCTGAGCCTCAGCTATTCCATCTGTAAATGGGAATAATAATCTTTCCTACCTCAAAGTGATTAAAGCCCTTATAATGCATATATTTTACGTGTGTGTGTGTGTGTGTGTGTGTGTGTGTGTGTGTAAAATAGCTTGGGTCAAATGAAGTATTACACAGAAAGCACGTACCCAGTAAGTTCCCAAAGAATGGAAGACACTATTTCTTCTGCTAATACCAGTCCTGCTGCCGTGATCACCACACACAATTTTGCAAAGCTGGGGAACACAAGGGCCCCTTGGCATTTCGGTCTGTGCCTCCTATTCCCACCCCCCCCACCCCCCGCTGTTCTCAGCATGGCCCTAGGGTGACCAAACCACAGTGAGGACACAAGCCAGAGCTAAGAGCCAGAGGTTTCCAGGGCTCTGGCTGCCAAATGGCACAAGCCACAAGGAGTCAATTAAGTCCATGCTCCCAAATCCACATTTACCACCAACGGGTTCCAAGTCGGCCCAAGGTACTGCCCCTTCCTGCAAACCAGCCTATGGCTGAGCTTCCAGATTCTGAAGGCAGGTCCCTGGCTGCCACGAGACCCTTCTCCATGGCCACTTGTGACCTTGAAAATGTCCTTTTGTCCCTTCAGTGTCTCAATTCTACTGTCCCTCCAAATAGGAGACGATCGAGTTCTTTCAGAAGGTTGTCCATACCCCAGGAACAGAGGACACTGTAGTCTCATCAAAGAACAGTAAAGTACCTTTCCATCCATGTACCCTAGGCCTAAATGGAAGGAGCACCAGCCTAGTTCACTCATTCAACAAGCACTTGGTGGCTGCCTTGGTACAGAAGACTACTACGAAGATTAAAAAAAAAAAAAAAAAAAAAAAAAAGGAAAGGTCCCCTTTTTAAAGGGGGGGAACAGATGGGTGATACACAAAGATAAAAGCTGAAGGTCAGAGCCAAAATAAGCTCAAGCAGGTCCAAGCTTGTACATTCCTCCTTTGCTGCAAGGTATTCCCACCCCACCCTCCCTGAGCCCCCAAGTGCGCAGAGTGAATGAGCCCCAAATGGCGGTCCAGCGTCACCCCTCTGGGCTCACTCCTGGGCCCCGGGCTCCGCCGAACAATCAGGGCTTCTGGAGGCAGGCCGAGCAGGCGCATTCTCATGTGCAGGGCCCACAGCGCCCTTCTCAGCTGATTGTGTCCAGGCGGCCGGGGTCTCCGAGGCGCATGAATGCCCTTGAATGGGCCCATTCAAACTGATGGACAGGAGCTGAAAGCTGCACACACACAAAAGCCACTGGGCAGCCGGGAGGGCTCCAGCCCCGGGGTTTGCCCACGGGAAGGGAGGCCACCACTCCACAAAGAGCAGTGTGAAGACTTCTCTACACTTTCAATGGCATCTCTGGGCGCCAACTACACAGTACCCGCCCCCACCCCCAGCAACCTCGAAGTGGGTGACAGCAGCGGACGATGGCAGGGCATGGAGAAAGCTGAGGGGGTAGAGGTAGAAACGCAAATCCAACAAACAACAAATAAACAGAATACCCTTTTCTTTCATAGCAAGATAGGGCTATGGGCCAGAGTCGCTGAAGGGCGCCTCCGTGTGCCGATCTTGTACATTGGTTAGGGCTGCATTCCTGACACCCACGGTGACCTTTAAGGACTCTGGCTGACCTGAGATTGTTTAACATGTCACCAAGAAAAATGATCTCGAAAGGGCGCAGCCAATATTTAAATGAGGATTGGAGAAACCTGGTCCCATTCTTGTGCCACTCAGCGTTTTCAAGGGGGGGGGGGGGGGAAGAAATCTCTGAAACGACATTTGTGTGTTTAAATAGGACCAGGAAGGGGAGAACCACCCACCTGGAATTCTTTTAATTGCTTCAAGGGAGGGGCAGGCTCTGCCAGTCAGAGGAGCAGAGAAGTCTATTTACACTGTTGCGCACAAATATTTTACGCTCACAGTCAGGTGGCTACTCTGGAAAGGGTGATTCTCAGCTCCCGAGATCACATTACTTTAGAAACAACCCCCCAAAAAGATAATTAAAGATAGTTCCTCCTCATAATGCAATACTATAAAGAGCAATTAAAATTAAATTAGCTTGTCATAGTAAAAAAGATGGATTGCATTCTTAGGCTTCCCGACCCGGAGTTAGTAAATTCATGGAGAGAAGGAAGAAGTCTGTGACTGAGTAGCAGTTTTACTAAAGAAATATTAAATGTTCAGACAAATTCTGTGAACAGACCAAGATAACACGGAGACAGGCACCGATTTCACTTTTTAAATTATAGAATAATTCAAACATATTAAAAAAAAAAGGACAGGGAGAAACATAAAAACCAATAAACCCACCAACCCAAATTCACAATTGCTAGCATTTTGTCATATTTGCTGGTTTCTTTTCTTTTCTTTTTCTTTTTTTAAAGAAATAAAACGTTATAGAACCAGAAGAAGCCACTTGCCTCCTTCTGCAGAGGCAACGTGTCCGTGTTTTTACAGATTTGCCATTACTGACACAACATAAACAGACCATAACATTGTCGTGTGTTTTTTCCTAATTTTTAGTTTGAAATAATTAAAGACGGACACGAAACTGAAAAGCAGTGAGTAGGGAGATCCCACGCACCCTTCACAGACTCCCCCAGCGTGAACATCCTGCATAAATAATTACAGCACATGATCAAAACTAGGAGAGCAACAGTGGCACAACCCATAGAGCTTACTCAGATTTTACCAGTTTCACAAGCACTCGTGTGTGTGGTGGTGGGGTCCGTGCAACTTTCATGTGTAGCTTTGTGTAAGCACAACAATCAAAATACTAAACTATACTCTCCCTCCAAGACTCCCTCTTGCTACCCTCTTCATGGGGACACCATTCACCTACCCCATCTCTAACTCCTGACAACCACTTAACCATTCCCATCTCTAATTTAAAAAATTTTTTTTTAACGTTTATTTATTTTTGGGACAGAGAGAGACAGAGCATGAACGGGGGAGGGGCAGAGAGAGAGGGAGACACAGAATCCGAAACAGGATCCAGGCTCTGAGCCATCAGCCCAGAGCCTGACGCGGGGCTCGAACTCACGGACCGCGAGATCGTGACCTGGCTGAAGTCGGACGCTTAACCGACTGCGCCACCCAGGCGCCCCAACCCATCTCTAATTTTATTCCTTCAAGAATGTGCTACAAGTGGAATAAGCAGTGCGGTCTGTAGGCGTTGGAGGCTGGCTTTTTTTTACAGTGTCACGTCCTCGACGTCCGTCCACATCGTTGCGTGTATTGGTGATTTGTTCCTTCTTGCTGTTGAGCAAGCGTTCCACGGTATAGATGTACCAAAGTTTGTTCAACTATTCATCATTGAAGGATATCTGGGTAGTTTCCAGTGTGTGGCTATTTTGAGTAATGGTGCTATGAACATGCACGTGTAAGGTGCTCTGTGAACATGAGAGAAAGGCCCTAAAAGAGTCTAAAAATCTTTGAAAAAGAATAAAGGAATCTTTCTTCCCAATGTGAAGGATGACTATACAGCTACGGTAATTGTGACAGCATGGAGGTAGAGAAAAATACACACAGATCAATTGGGACAAAAGAGAGAACACACAATCAGCCCCACACAAATATGCCCAGGTGATTTTTGATAACAGCACAGTGAATTCAATGAAGAACGTGTAGCTTTTTCAACAAACAGTCCTGGAGCAACTGGATACCAAATAACATCAACATCAACTTCAATTTCACACTTTATACAAAAGGTAACTAAAAATGGATCCTAGACTTAAATGTGAAACATACAACTATAAAACTTTTAGGGGGAAAAACAAACAGGACTCAGGGAGATAACTTAAGTTTCTGTAACTCACAGGACAGCAGGAAGAGCCTCTTAACACATCTTCTCTGATGTGTCCCATGTGATTGAAATTCCACTATTAGACAGTCATACCTTTGGCTTAGGGGCTCTTCCATAAAATTCCTTTGGGAGAGATAAGATATGAGCTTTAAATCTTGGGGTGAGTCAAATTTCAAGAGCTCTCCAGTTGACAGCTGACAGGAGGCTCTATAAAGAAGGAAAATTAAAAAAAACAACACTAAACACTTATGGGAATAGAGGACATTAGAAAGGAGTCAGAGGAAAAAGATGACCTTCTGACACGTTCCATCTACCTGACAATGCCAAGGTCAGTCCTTCCAAAATCCCATCTGGTTCACAGTCATTGGTGACAGTGATGCTGGGGATGCGTTTTCACCAAACTACACTCACCCAACGTGAGCAGACACTCATACAGGGTGTGCACCAACTTACATGCAGAGAAAAGAAAGTGTACATGGGTATAAGAGGGTAGGGGGTTGTGGATGTTTCCTCAGTATAGTACAAATCTAGCACAAAACAAATGATTTCTATTCAAATAAGATAACAGTATGGATGATGTATTCATTACTTATCCAGCGTTTTCCTTCCTGGATTTCTTATTTCTATTCTGTGGATGTTTTATAGAATTACTCAGGCAAATGCCTTTTGGGGAACTTGCTCTTGGAGTATCCTAGATACAAACGCATTGGACATATAAAAAGAATCAAAAACAATCAAGAGCTTTTAACCCTAAATTCTGTAGAATCAAAATTTTCACCTATGCTAATTCAGGAGGCACAATGGATGTCGTATGGTCTTGTAATCATATTTATCAAACCATAAATTCGTATCATACAACCTAAAGAATAAGCATCATAGAAACAACAGAAATGAACATGTTAAATCCAGAAAGCGTGGTCCCATGAGATCTAAGGCTATCGTCGCTTGTTTTCCCCATCCACGTGGGAAGAGTGTTCAGAGAGGAGGCATCAAATCTCCACAGCACCCCCTGAGGGCAAGGAGGAGTCACAGCAGGTTGGAGCAAGCCCTCAGCTTTTCCATATCACTTTGGAGGGACCCTGAAAACATCTTCCCTGTACTCTCTCCTGACTGGAAAGGAAACCCTTATCTCCTAGTCAGGCTCCTCAGAGAATATGACGCTCAAGTCAAAATGAGGCAGCAGAGAACACAAACAGACCAGGAGGCAGGGCTTCAACCGATGGAAGTGACACGTACAGTGAGGGCCCTCTTAGTTCTGACCATGTTCCCTCCTACCAGCTAGTCACAAAAAGCCGCCATAGGCCATGAGCTGCCACAGTCTAAGCGCAGTGTAGCACCTCAGGCTTGGACACAGCCATTCTCTCACTCGAGGCAGCCTCCTGAGAAAAGTCACAAGCACAGGCAGGACAGCCCTCTGGGGACCAAAGGCCACCCTGAGCCAAGTGAGCTTCTGTGAGGAGCCCGAGCTGCCCCGAGGTTAAATGCCCCTGCTTGGGGCTGGGCAACTCACTCAGACTTCTCTGCCTCAGCTGCCTCAGCTGTGAAATGCTGCGACGTGGATTCATGAGTTAGTACGCCGGCCTGGCAGAGGGGGTCCTCAGTGCAGGCTAAGTATTATGATCGTCTGTCTTGTTCCTAATGCACACTCACCTAAAGCTGATTTCCCAGGCGTCTCCTGCTCCCTGCCTAGGCAGTCACAGTCTTAAGGAACATAAAATTCTTCGTCCAAGCCTAAGAAAGATTCTGAGTGCTGGCGTGAGCTCCAAATGTGGACTCAGAGAACTGAGACACAGGCAGACCCTGTCACCCAACCTTGCTGTGACATCTGGGACAGGCCCTTGACCTCTCTGAGATGATGAGAGTCTTCACCTCGCTGTGGGGATCAGCAGGGAGGGCTCACGCGAGAGACCTCACAACTGGCCATAACAGGAGCTCTTGGGCCAAGTCGACCGGCAAAAGCCCGCTTCCTGATGACATGGGTGGGCCCAGGCAGAGCAGCGGAGGACCGGGCTCTCAAACAGAGGGAAGCACAGGTGCTGAGAGCCTGCCTTGCCCCATCCCATCCCCGTCTCAAGAGCAAGCACAGGGGTATCACTGGGAGAGAACCAACACTGCAGCCCTGTGCTTACACCTGGCAAGGATGGGCCAGGAAAGGACGGACGAATGAGATCATCCTCCACTGGGCTCTCCAAGTAAGGAAGCTGACCTCCTACCTTCACACTCTGAGGGCTGGGGTTGTAAGGAAGCCTCTTCATAACCACCATCATGAAGATGCCACAACTACCAAAGACTTATATAGACCTTTTTCCTGCAGGCTGACTCTTTTTAATTTAATTTTTTACATTTATTTTATTTTTGAGAGACAGAGACAGAGCGCAAGTGGGGGAGGGGCAGGGAGAGAATGAGACACAGAATCCGAAGCAGGCTCCAGGTTCTGAGCTGTCAGTGCAGAGCCCGATGCGGGGCTTGAACTCACAGACCGCGAGATCACGACCCGAGCCAAAGTCAGACGCTCAACCGACTGAGCCCCCAGGCTGACTCTTAAATGTGCCCCCTGTCCCTTCATTCCCCTCCAACACCCAATCTGGGCACTCGCCACCAGTTTTCTAAAATCACCTTTAGGTCACCTTCCCCTGGAATATTTATCCCATGATCCTCAACCAGACTCTACTTTCAGTAACTTTGCCTCTGCCAGGCCTGGTCCAGCCCCTCCTCCTGGCGGTCAAGGCCACCTCAGCCCATTCCTCGGGCCCCTTTCTGTGCCCTACTTTTAGGGTTCTTCTGCTGACTAGAATGCCTTCTCCTCCTTTTTTTGCAGATTTATTGAGATATAATTGACACATTACATTGTGTAAGTTTAAGGTATACAATGTAATGATTTAATTGTGTATGTGCTATGAAACCCTCTCCCCCTTCTATCCGCCCAGGTCCTGACTGGCCTTCATAGCTTGGCTGAAGACCTACTCCACAGAAAGATCCTTACAGATTTCCAGCCCTCACAGACACTTCACTTTTCTTCTAATCCAATTTCTCTCCCAAAGACACGGCCTTAAGATGGAGTCTGCCAAACTCCACATGAACCGTTCTGGTGCTGTGCGAGGTAGCAGTGTGCCGTGCCCTTGGACTGCGACAGTGGTCCGAAAGCTCTCCTTCTACACTTGAGTCAGAGACCCACCTCACTCCAATCTGGCTTCCACTCTGACCTCATCTTCCCCTCGTCCTCCCACTGGGACTACTCGTTACATCACACCCCTTCCCGCGACGTTACAAAAAGGTCATGGTGGCCAACGTGCAGTATCACCTTCCATTTTCTCCAGACCCAGGCCTCCCACAGACCCCTCACTATCATTTGTTTGTCTAAGACCTGCTGAAACTGAAGCCCCCAGAACTAAGCCTGCCATACAGAGTTGTTGGGGCCATTCTCTACCTTGAGCTGGGCTCTCTCATTCGACCACTGGCAAACACACTCGCTGTCCTCACCGAGCCCTCCTTCTATTTGGATTGACTTTGGCCTCTATTACCAGGTAAATTCACTGAAAGTGGCCTGGGGTCGTGGCCTCTTGCATCTTCTAGAGTGCTAGGCACAGGCAGACATGTGACAACTTCCCACTGCTTCACCCACCGATTCTACCCCAAATCAGGTCTGAACTAAAAGACATGCCTATTGGCCACGCCTAAGAGTCAGACTACATAACACTTTCTGCCCTATACAAGCAAGCAGGGGTTTCAGTCTGACAGTCAGCAGGCAACAGAGATGAAAAGACACCAAGAAGGAACTGGGATCATCCAAAACAAAGTCCATCGTGTACAAGAATTACTCGACTGTGTGCAGCATTCCTCTTGAGGCCTGAGACATAAAGGTTGGACTAGGGATACCATGGACCATCCATCATAGGAAGTTGAGTCGCAAATGACTCCCGTCTATACTAACATGGTGGGACCAGTTGGAAATTCAATAATGACCTCCATGAACATGCTGCCTTCTTGAAAGGCACTTATACCAAGAGCAAATACTTATCTTGGTTGATTTCCTCCACGCATGTAAAATGCTTTTTGAAACCTAGTATTTCAGGCACACATGAGGTGCAATCAGGACCCGTGCTGTGGCAGAGACAATGCCATTTTATTTTCTTCCTGGGCCCACAAAAAGACTACATTTCTCAGCCTTCCTTGGAATTAAGTGGAACCACTATGACTGAATTCTGTGCTCTCTCTTTCCTCCTCCAGGATTGGATGTAGTTGAGAACCGCTGCTCCAAAAGATGGCAGAACTTTTAGATGGAAAGATCTAGGTCCCAGAATGAAGCACGGTGCTACAGACCTGCACTGGAGATAAAAAGTAACTTGCAGTACTTAAGCCATTTGAGGGGTTATTTTGTAAAGTATGTATTCTGGTATTCTGTCCCAATAAAAACACTAATAATCACTGGGCTTCTACTCATTGGGGCCATTTCCCACCTGGGGGTCCCCAGGGGAAAGTTCTCTGGAGAGCAGCAGGCTGGGGTTATTTTATCCTGGCTGTGAGAGCCCGCACAGGAACCCTTTCTACCCACTCATTCATTCGTTCAGAGCCTGGCTGGTATGTTAACAATGGGGGAAGCGGAAGTCACTGCAGGGCCAGGATCAGATAGCAGCCAGCTGCTGGTGTTAACACATTCCTGCCACCCTCCGGCTCTCCTGCCTGTCACAGGCCGCCTGCCACCCCAGACCAGCAGCGGCCTGTTTGTCTTTTAAGGGCATCCAGAGCCCAAATCTGGGCCCGAATTCACAGACAGCGAATATCAGGGCCCCTGTGCCTGCAGCTCCTGCAGGTCCCAGGCTGTCCTGAGAGGCTGGGACGTCCACCTGGCCATCCATGGCAGTCGAGTTCAGTTCTGAGGGCCTTGCCTCTCCTTGCCGTCTATGCCTCTCCTTTCCAAATGAAATACCACTTACTCCTCAAGGTGTCTCTGACTGTTCCCTTCTCCTGTATCCTTAGGCATTTTATATCTGAGACTCTCAGTGTGGCCTCAGACACCACCGGGCTCACCCAACACGGTTTAGCTGTGTTACCCAGAGTTCTGTGTCTCCTCATAAGAGACAGTTCTTCTGGAGGGTAGGGACTATGTTTGCATGCCTTCCCTGTACCCCCAGTCTGGGCACCAGGCAAAGGCCACTCACTAAATGCCTGCTTAGTGATCAATGAGTGAGGTACTGGGGGGACCAGTGATACCCTGATGACACTGTACATATAACCACCGGACCAATAAACCTAGATTTAAGATGCAAACCAGTCCTCTTTGCTGGGGGCACACTTGAGTCCCAAACTTTCTCCTCCAAGCAGATTCCCTCCCTTCCCCTCCAGTCTCTTGTTCCTCTAGGATTATTCCATCACAAAAGAGAATGCTTCTCCTCGGCCCCAGGGGGCTGCCCGGGATTCTCTTGCTGTGGTGGACTCTCTCCCTATCACATAATTCTTTGTTCCCATGGGCTCTTTATTCCCTTTGCTGCTACCACCAACAAGCAGGACCGGGGGCCCAGCACAGAAGCACACATTCCTCGGAGAGCCTCCCAGACCTCCTTCAACCTTCCAAAGCAGGGCCTTTTCCTGGGCAATTTTAAAGGATGTGGCTTACTTACCTACACTTCATTTCTGGCCACACACCAAACTGAACAAGGAATGTATTCCCGCCTCCCTTCCCCCCCCCCCCCCCCCCCCCAGCATGCCGGCCACTCCTGTTAGGCAGGTCTGCTCACCAGGTGATCCAGCCCTCTCTCTCAGGTGCCCCCTGCTCATCGTACTTCTCTCTTCCCAATTCCCTACAAGAGCCCCAAGTCCAGAGGGGCCCCAGGGCAGCCTGCCTTAGAAATTTAGGAAACCTAAATCACCGGCCTCCCCTTTCTCGCTTTCTAGCAGGAGAAACAGCTGACCGCCCCCATAGCAGCTCTTCTGCATGTCTCCAAGGTGAGCATCTGTCATGAGCCCTTAGCAAGGTGGGACTTAGGGCTGCGCCTGGGGAATCACGTGCTCTAGACCCGCAAGGGAGGAGGCAGTCTAGCTACTTGTTCTAGGCTGGCCGCGTGGCGTTAAGCAAATCATAAAACTTCACAGCACCTCAGTCTCGCTACCTGTAAAACAGGGCTAATAGGACTGATAGGTGCTAACCTCCTAGGGCTGTTATGAAGATTCCAAGAGGGAATACATACAGACACTTGGAACAGCTCCTGGTGCATAGGAAACACTCCAAAGAGGTCAGCTGGTACTCTTATTATGGTTATTATTTCCTCAAGCCTCACTTCAGAAGGGCACTAACCTCTGGGAGAATGTGAAGGGCAAGGAGACGAGACCAGTGTGGGCCAGAAGATAAAGGAAAAAGGGGTGCTCACAACCAGAGAACTGCTCCCGAGCCTGTATCCTCCATAGAAGAGCATCCAAAAAACTCCGGGATTATGATGCTGGACGGAGTTCCATCTTTTCAAATCCCTTACCCAGGACCTGAGCTGAGTAAGGAGCTGAGTGGGCGGTGATAACTTCACGTGGCGAAGCCATTTAATTCAGCATTAAACTCAAACACGTTCATTTCAACTCTGCAGATTTCTGTTTTCGGAGAAAAAAATGTATGGATGTGTGTGTGTGTATTCATACACATAGATTTTTGAGCTGGAAAGTAATTGTTTTTCATTGATAAGCATCAGGGAGGGCACCTAGGTGCTATCAAGAATGTTACAATCTAGGGGGCACCTGGGTGGCTCAGTCAGTTAAGCATCCAACTCCTGGTTTCAGCTCAGCTCTTAATCTCACAGTCCGTGGGTTGGAGCCCTGCCTCGGGCTCTGCACTGATGGTTCGGAGCCTGCTTCGGATTCTCTGTTTCCCTCTCTCTCTGCTCCTCCCCCACTTCAAAATAAATAAACTCTAAAAAAAAAAAAAATGTTACAATCTGAGAGAAGCTCCAAGGACCTCTCTCCTTAGTGGGGACACAGGAGAAAAGGTTGAAGAAGACCTGTTGAAGGGGGCAGCACATGTCATGGGCTGGCTTGAAGGGTTAGCAACATATAGCATGCAGCCTACCATACCGTATTGCCGCATGCACCAAAAACGTGGGGCTTCTGTAGCAGAAAAGGTGGAAGAGAGATCCAGGCTGAGGAAGTGGTATGAGCAAAGGCCGGGCAGAGTGCACACCTCCAGTGTGTTTAAAGAGCAGGAAGGAGTCTGGTGCGGCCACACCATCGACAACATAGAAGGCAGCAGAAGAGATCAAGGTAATCACGTTGGCGAATGTCAGCACAGGGACTCGGCACACATTTGTCAAGCTCCTACTGTGTGGCAGGCACTGGGGATCCAGAGGTGAAGACGATAGGCACGTGTCCACCTGCCACGTGTGGTGGACATTCTCCTAGGGAGGCTGGGCAAACGAGCTACCTGTACCGAATACAGATTCCCAGGCCCCTCCCCCCAATTCAGCAAGTCTTGGCAATCCCCAAGATAATGATTTTTTTCTTCTGTTTTTACTTTTATTTGCATTTATTTTATGCAGAATTTACTGCCAGGCCATCAGTTTTTGTTTCTTCAGTTTCTTCTGGGACATGTTTTTCTTCTATGCAACCTCCCCCTCTGGTTTAGAACAATCTTCTCTTTCTTGGTAAGCATCATCTCAATGTGGCAGGGAGAGCTCATGTGCAGGTTAATCTGACCATGAGCTCTGTAAATTCTATTCCGCATCTTGGGGACTTTGCTCACCTGGATGTGCTCAATGATCAGAGAATCTACACCTAAATACCTTTTATTTGAGAGAGAGAGAGAGAGAGAGAGAGCAAAAGAGAGCAAAAGAGAGCAGGAGAGGGGCAGAGGGAGAGAATCTTAAGCAGGTTCCAATGCCCATCACAGAGCACAACACATGGCTCTATCTCACAATCCAGAGATTGTGACCTGAGCCAAAATCAAGAGTCGTACGCTTAACCAATTGAGCCACCAGGCGCCTCTAAACTCTGAAGTTCAGCATTACTCTCTGCATTTTTAAGCATGTGCAGTAAAACTTCAGCACTATTTTGGGGGGGGGGGGGGGGCACTGACCCTGTGTCCCACCCCAGTGTTTGGCCTGGGCACACCTACCAGCCCCACCACTGCAGTCACAGAATGGCATACATTGCCTCTGCAAAGAGACAACCTTCAGATAGTTGATGGCTTTTCGGATCTGCATACCCTTAGCGGCCTGGGCAATTTCATGTGTGTTCTTAAAGTGAACATGAAGATTTGAACCTCTTGATTTGCATGATTTTGTAGTGTTTTCTGGGTCAAGGGAATAGCCAACCATTTACAGAGATCGCCTCAGGCCACTTATGAGAAGAGGAAGGATACTGGATTTTTTTTTTTAATTTTTTTTTTAACTTTTATTTATTTTTGAGACAGAGAGAGAGGGAGACACAGAATCTGAAACAGGCTCCAGCTCTGAGCTGTCAGCACAGAGCCCGACGCGGGGCTCGAACTCACGGACCGTGAGATCATGACCTGAGCTGAAGTCGGACGCCCAACCGACCAAGCCACCCAGGCGCCCCTAATACTGGATATTTTTAAAAGCACAATTCTGATACACATTTGGGAAACACCCATGTGGACCCATCTTAGTCTCAGGAGGGCTGGAATGCCCTGAACACCATAACTCCCTGGACTTGAATCCCTCCAGAGAAGGAGGGCCTACCGCCTCTCATGAGAATGCTTTGCAAACTGTAAAGTGTCCCATAAAAAAATAAGCAACTATTATTATCGATGCTGGGTTCTTATTCTACCTTTAGACAGATCTGCCCTTCTAAAGAGCTGAAATTTTCAGCCTGTGGCACCCTTCAACTTATTCAAAGCACAGCTCCTATCCCCTCCCTCTCTTCCTTCCCTCCAGAGCTCAGCAAAGTGTCTTCGCCTCTGGTAAGACTCAGGACCTCGGGGCACCTGGGTGGCTTAGTCGGTTAAGCAT
>NW_024412452.1:419111-464854 GCF_014898765.1 Herpailurus yagouaroundi
TCTCAAAATAAATAAACTTAAAAAAGAAAAAAAAAGACTCAGGACCTTGGGGTGCCCCGACCTGACCCCCGGGCGGGCCCCCGCCCCCGCCAACCCCCAGGGCAAGCTCCAGTAGTTCTAATTCTCTCTTAACATCTGAGTCATGGCACTGACCCAATATTCACCCAGGTGCTCTGATGGGACAGGAGAACACATTAGCAGCCCCTCCAACAATCCTCCTAGACTCAGACCATGTTCCCTTCTGTGTTGTTTTAGATTCCACTCCTCAACAGAGCTGAGATAGGCTTTGGGAAGCTCCTATTTTCTCTATCAAAATGACAACATGAGGGCACCTGCTGGCTCCGTGGGAAGAACATGAGGCTCTTGATCTCAGGGTTGTGAGTTCGAGCCCCATGTTGGGTGTAGAGAATACTAAAAAAATAAACTTTAAAAAAAAGTTTAAAAAAAGACATCATGGATCCAAGCATCAGGAACACTGCCTTTCTATTTACTCAAAACAAAACTAAAAAGCCCATCTATTGTCTTCGGCAAAGTTTTTTAAGCCCCAACTCCTTCTGAAACCTAATCTTGTAGACGCTGTCAGCAGTCTGGGTTAACCTAAGGGTTAGCATCCCAGAATGCTCCAAAGGGCCCTGAACAAGCACCATCAAAAGCAGATGTGGGAGGCTCCCCAGGCCAATTTAGCTGTCCCCAGGGAGAGTTGAGTGCCCGGAATGGGGCCTTTCTTAGCCAGGCTCCTTATGACTGGGCTCTTCTCCCTGGCTTTCCCCCACTGCCTGTGACACAGCCTCTTCCCCCAGTTCTCTGGTACTCTCTTCCCCCTTCACGCTTGGGGCCAGAACAGCAAGCCCTCTCCCTGCTGGCTGTCCCCTGGCAAGTCGTCAGCTTGCCAAACGCACTCCTTTCAGGAGCTGTCGTGACCGTCACGGCCCTCACACGCATCCGCGCTCTCACTCTGGCCAGGCAGGATGGGCCCAGGTGGGAAAGCTCTGAAGCCAAGAAATTTTTCTCATGGGCCATGGGAAACTGTCAAGGGCTTTGAGGAGCAGGCTGGGCTCAGCAGGCGCTAGCATAGCGATACGGCAGAGGGAGGAAGGACAGACTGGGAAGGGGATAGATTGGAGACTGGCTGGGAACTCCTTTAATAGCTGAGGTGAGAAACTTAGGAGCAAACTAAGCAGGTGGCAGAGGTGTTAACAGAAACAGTGACCCTGAGAGGCTGGGGAGTCACTGGGAGTGAGGGCCAAGGGGGAATGCAGTATGGACAACCAAGGATTAACTAGGGTGGGGATTATAATGCACACTTGAGGGGGCATGATAACAGCCTGAGTCTGGCCATATGAGGCTGAGATGGCGAGGGTCCCGCAAGCAGACACCATAGGCAGCCAGGTTCTGGGCTAACACATCACCAACCCAAAGCTAACCAAAAGGAGCACTCTGCAGATCAAAAGCCTGGGGGCTCAACATTGGAATTCCAGCCACATGCCACATGTATCTCCCCCACTTCCCCAAAGGGGGTGTCCTTGACCCTCTCCCCAGTGGATGCCCCTCTGCCCCACCTGGCCAGTTACTTGGGCTCGGAGCTATTCCCAGGGCCTTTGCTGAGCTACACGCTCAGCAGGAGAGTGAGAATCCCCCACATCCTTGAGACCATTAAAAATTAACTCTACGGGTCTTGGAGAGCTAAGGAAAGTCAGAGAATTTGTTTAGAAGAAAAGAACATTAACTGCCTTTTTTTTTTTCATTCAACATCTAACAACAGTTATGACTCAAGAGAACAGTTGTAGTTCTTTCTTTCAAAAAGTGATAAATCTTTTCTATGCACTTACCATGGAAAACACTTAGCTTGTTAAATTCCACGTGCTGAAAGGAGGAACCCATCACCGCACCAGGGTGGCTCACTCGGCCCTGTTCTAATCCCCGCACTGGGTGGCAGGTAATGGGAGGGGGTCAGCCCCGGGGGTAGGGGTGAGGGGCAGAGCCAGGGGACAGCTTAGCTCTGGGGCTTAGCCAAAGTCTCTTGACTACTCTAGGCTGAAAGGCAAATAAATCCTCTCTCAGACAATGGCTCTCTACCACACTAACTGTGTTGGTTTTGGGAGGTGAAGAGGGGGAACCAAGGCCCAAACCTGAGAGAGGTGTTCAGAGTGCAGTCCTGGACCAGCAACACCATCATCCCTGGAGAACTTTTCAAGGCCCCCCTCCGGACCGACTGCATCACCCACTCTGGGAGCGGTGCCCGGCAAGGTGATTCGGATGCTTTTGAGAACCATTACTCCAGCATTTAGACTGTGTTTCATTCCATGGAAAATGAGAAACTGTTCTGTGCCCACCTGGGAGGAAACAAACTCCAGGTGTTCCCAATTTCTTTGGAAAGGTCAACATCGGGTTGAGTTCAAGGTGAGTGGCTCTATTGATTTTAACGTGGCAGTAAAGGCAACTATTCTCTTTTTACTGTTATGGCGCAAAAGAAAACAATGCCTGCAGAATGTGGGTGGCTTTGGAGAGAATGCAGCTCAAAAATGTCTGACTAACATCAGCTCAACCATCCGGGACCTGTACTTTTCCCAGGAGGGGACTCTGAAAGGCCCTAACACTCCTGGTGGCCACTTTTTCTCATCCTGGGTTAACAGCCCCTTTCTCCTCCAATCCACCCTCTTCTTGATGGTCTCCTCCACCCAAACACCACTCACCCACAGAGGACTGCAGTCAGGAGGCCCAAGCCCAGTAGGGCTGGCTGAGGCTCCACTACGACCCCTAACTTGAGACATCTAAGACAACTGTTTTAAAATGCAGCCCTAGGGGCTCCTAGGTGGCTCAGCCAGTTAAGCATCTGACTCTTGACTTTGGCCCAGGTCATAACCTCACCACTGTGAGATCAAGCCCCAAGTTGGGCTCCACATTGAGGATGGAGACTGCTTGAGATTTTCTCTCTCTCTCTCTCTCAAATTAAAAGAAAAGAAAAGAAAAGAAAAGAAAAGAAAAGAAAAGAAAAGAAAAGAAAAGAAAAGAAAAATGTAGCCCTGACTATCTCCATGGCTCTCAAAGCTCAAACAGGATAGTGATGGCAACCACAGCTAAGCCAGAGCTTTAGTCGAGGCCATGCCAACCTGATTCTAGTGACTCAACTAGACCTCAATTTCCTAGATACAAAATCGACAAATAACTATCTAGTAGGTGCTCATTAAATGTCAGCATTCCTGGCCTGGAGAGAGTGAGCCCTCTGAAAGGGTGGGTGGAAGCATCCAGACGCTGGGATTCCAGCACCCACTGCCCTCCTACAACCAGTTCCCCTACCCCCTTCTGGAATCTTTAGTGCTTAGCAGGAGCTCAACAAATGGAGTGAATTGAGGGGTGAGAGGTGGAAGGAAAGAGACCCGTGAATGTGTGACTCTGGCAAAGGCAGGATTGATCAGTGATGGTATTTGAGGGGGAAGGAAATAGCTAAACAAAACAAACTGTGTTTACTACCATGAAAGGAAGCCAAAACAGTAACCGGCTAATATGAAACACAGGAAATTCTGAAAAGTATGTAAAAAGGGCACTGTTTTCTTTCTTTCTTTTTTTTTTTTTTGTCTGAAAGATTAAAACAGTTCAAAAACGTATTCCTTGCCTCTCTAAAGAGCTCATTGTCCTACACATGGACATGTTCCTGGGACACTGGAATGTGGCACTACCTCACGCTTCCCTTCCCCCACCCCACCGTGCCCTGCTTTCCTCTCAGGGGTAGGGGACCACGACATCACTGATCCAGTCAGAACTGACTGGTTGGTGCCACTGGTTAAT
Source organism: Herpailurus yagouaroundi (assembly GCF_014898765.1). Lineage (NCBI taxonomy): Eukaryota > Metazoa > Chordata > Mammalia > Carnivora > Felidae > Herpailurus > Herpailurus yagouaroundi. Next base: position 422,898 of record NW_024412452.1, read on the forward strand.
AAATGGTTTTCTATCTGTTCCACAGAATGAGATGCCGTCACCCCAGTGCTTACTATGACTGTGAGATGTTTGTGCTCTAGGCATGGCAAGACAAAGGCCCAAGAGCTGTGGGGCAAATTGCTGCACAGTGAATGAAGAAACCACCGAAACTCTGTGTACACACTCTGAGTGTAACTATTAATATGGATTCATCAGAATAAAGACAAAGGAAACACTCAACTAAGAACAGGTTTGTTAGGTGACAGGATTACCATTGTTTTTTTTTAATATAATGTGGTGGATATGGACTTTGGAATTCAAATTAAAAAATATATATATACATACATATATATGTATATATACATATACATATGTATGTGTGTGTGTGTGTGTGTGTGTGTGTGTGTGTGTGTGTATTTGGTACACATATCAGGTTACCAGGATCCACTGATCCTCCTTTGGAACATGCAACTCGCAGAAGCCACTATTTTTGCCAGGATATGTAAAGGTAAGAAGGGCACAGCCCACCTAAGGTCCAGTTACCCTGAGACAGGAAGGCTTGACAGCCAGGAATACGGAAGATGGTGAGACCTACGGTGGGGGACTCCAGAGGGGGAATGAAGAAGGTAACAGCTGAACAGAAGGAGGAATCCCCCCACCAGTAGAGCTGTCTAACAGGGGAAGAAACTGCCAAGCCCCCAGTCTCCTGACCCTGCAGATTTCGGGGAGGGAGGTACTGAATAAACACCTACCTGCAGGAACTGGTGGGGCTTAGAGGCTTCCAGATCTCACTTCTTAGCACTATGTGCCGCAAGGGAGGTAAACACACGGTCAGTGGAGGATGGGAGCCTCAAACCTAGATCTCAAAGCCTACACTGCTAACCAAGAGCTTCCAATCCAGTTGGTGCTTCTGGCCCCACAATGGGGCAGGATATGCCTGAGGCAGTCAGCGAGATCCTACTCTCAGTACCTCCAAGGTTGGCTGCCTCCAGCCTATTCATTTGCTCTAATAAGCCCTACAAACATCACCATATTACACCCTTGCCCATAAAGGGGGAAGGCTGAGAGCACCTCTCATTACAGCGAAGAGAAGAGAGGGTCTCCTACAAAAACTCCTAAATTTTTTATCAGAAGGAAGTTGACATTGTCCCATCCAGTCTCTAACTCAGATTCCAAGAGATCCATCTGGCCATCTTCTTTTTCTTCAGGAATGACAGCCAAAGAAAAACAACAACAACAACAAAGACTAAGCTAAACATGGCTGGTAACAGTGAGGCAAGGAGACAAGCCAACCGAAATGAAAATGCGGAGGGCCTGCACTCAGATGGTCAAAAGTACTTGGTCATACTTCCATATCCTGGCTCATGTTACAGCCAACTTTTGTGTACCAGGCCTCCTGATTCTCTTCCTGCCCTTCCCAGCTTCCTATTTTAATTTTCTTCTTTCTCTGTTCACTATTATCTCAGCAGACAATGAATACAGACAACTGAGAAGCAGTGAAAACACTCAACCGAGGTGCCTGCTCATGTCAGATTACCTGATCCACCGGGAGAACAGAGAATGACAGGTCCACCCAGAATGGGGCCGCACCTCATTGTTACTGATTTCCTTATCTCAAGTCACACCCACCCCCCAATCCTAACTGCAAATGCTCAAGACTGTGACCAGCAGGAAAGGGAATGAGAGGGAGTTAGCAAAGGTCCCACTGAACGGTGACTGGGCACCTGCTGTTATTCTGTAAAATATACCCAGATAGGCATGGTCAGAAAGAAAATCCATAGTTTAAGTTTTGAGCAAACTTCAGGTTACTTTCCAGCTAGCTCAGCCATGCACTTCCAGGAATTAACAACGAGAGGTGAAAAGAGGATTCGAAATGATTTAAACCCGATCCCTGCTCCAAAGACCATTATACAACTAAGCAGGTGCCTCCATTCACACCTCCACCTCTCCAGTTACATGGCAAAGGGCTCGTAACTCCCAGACACCAAACCAGCCAGCATGCACAGAGAGCCCACTGTGAGACGCTCGAGGCCAGCCCAAGGACAAGGGCATTACAAGACACTGTGCCATGCTGTAGTGATGGAGAAAATAATCACACATACAAAAAAGAAAACACACAGTTAAACACAGTTCAGGGTAGTAATGTCAAAAAGGCCTGAAGAGCTTGGCTAATCTAAGGGTCCTGAGCAGGAACAGTGGGGTTGCTGAAAAATCCTTTGCCCCTGTAAGAGAGAACACATGAAAGCGGGGGCAAGGTGGAGGCCTTCAAGAGCAGCGTGTGAAGAAACCAGCTGGGCAGGAGTGGAGAATGGAGAGGTGGTAAGGAGGCCGCTGAGTTCAGATGGGACTCACTGATCAAAGGAGAAGAACACTCGGTAATCATACACATCATACACCAGCACAGTGGAGAAGGCCCACTTTCAGAGTGGACAACAGCCAGCTAGATGCGATGTCTGCACAACTACAGATCCTCGTGCTCACCTGGGCAGCACCCCCTCCGTTTTAGGAGCCAGGAAACCCCATTAGCACGAAGACTTTCATTACATTTCAAAATGGCTCAGTGGGTAGCCAAACACTAGGAAGAACCCAAATGCTTATCAACGCATGAATTGATAAACAAAAGGCGGCATATCCATGCAATGGAATATTACTTGGCCATAAAAAGGAATGAAGCACTGACACGTGCTACACGGACAGACCTTGAAAACATTATGCTAAGTGAAAGAAGTCAGTCATGATGCCTGCATATTGAATTATTCCACTTAACACAGAGAAAGAAAGCAGATTAGTGGTTGCCAGAGGCTGGGGGGGAAAGGAGGATGGGCGGTGAGTGCTGATGGGGTGATGAAAATGTCCCAAACTTGGATACTGGTGATGGTCGCACAACAGTGTCTATGCTAAAAGCCACTGAGTGGTACCCTCAAAAGGATAGATTTTAGGGTATGGGAATTCTATCTCAGTGAAGCTGCTATTTTTAAAAACTGACTTGAGAGGTGCCTGGGTGGCTCGGTTGGTTAAGCGTCTGACTTCGGCTCAGGTCATGATCTCATGGTTCGTGAGTTCGAGCCCCACACTGGGCCCACTGCTGTAAGGGCAGAACCCACTTTGGATCCTCTGTCCCCCTCTTTCTGCCCCTCCCCTGCTTGCACTCTCTCTTTCAAAAATAAAAATGAACATAAAAAAAAAAAAAAACAACTGACTTGATGGGAGTTTTTTTAAACGTATTTGCTATTCCCCTATCCTCATATACAAGCATATTTGACTCAACGTAATCTTTATTAATAATTCAAAGTCATTGTTTCAATGATCAACCGATGGGCACCATATAAAACAATAAAAATAATACTCCCTCACTGAAGTGCTTCTCAATATCCCTGTATGGTGCCCCTTTTTTGTTTGTCTCCTGCCTCCAATGCTCACTGACACCCCATCGCTGTGCTTCCTCCCCCTGGCGCCTCAGCTGTTCACGTGCAGGTTGGTGCTTGTGTCAATGCTCAGAACACATCGTTTCAATCAGGCACCTGGGTGAGGCCCCCTCTCCTGAGACTGAGCAAAAAAACATGCCAAGAAGATCACCTTGTTTTGTTTTGTTTTTTAATTTTAGAGGTGGGGGAAGAACAAGGGAGAGGGACAGAGAGAGAGGGGGAGGGGGAGGGGAGGGAGGGAGAATCTTAAGCATTCTCCAAGCTCAGCATAGAGCCCAACACAGGGCTCGATCCCATGACCCTGGGATCAGGACCTGAGATGAAACCAAGAGTGGACGCTCAACCGATTGAGCCACCCAGGTGCCCTTATCCCCTTGTTATCTTCATTCTCCTTTTGAAAGGGCAATTTACGTGACAAGTTTAATTTTTCCCTGGAAACAAGGTTTGTGTGAGCAAAGTGGGCAGATTTGAATCTTTTTAAATACTGCTGCCACTTATTAAAAATTGTTACTTTAAAGAAAAGGGTAAGGGGTGCCTGGTGGTTCAGTTGGTTAAGCGTCCAGCTCTTGATTTCATCTCAGGTTATGATCTCATGGTTTGTGGGATCGAGCCCCATGTTGGGCTGTATACTGTCAGCACACGAAGCCTGCTTGGGATTCTCTCTCTCTCTTTCTCTCCGCCCCTATCACCCACCACACACTCTCTCTCTCAAAATAAATAAATAAAATATTTTAAATGGTTTATTGGGCACCTACTCTCTGCCTAGCACTCTTCAGGTGCAAAGACAGATCAGTGAACAAGCCTTATGGGTTTGACATCCTAGGGAATGGGGTGAACGATGAGGCAAATGATGGTGGTGGGTGTTACAGAGTAAGATAAAGCCAGGGAGGAAGATAAGAAAGGCTGGGGGAGGGGTACTGTGGTTTGAAACAGGTGGTCAGAGAACTGGGGAGGTGACTGTTAAACCAGAGCCACACGGTTATGGGGGAAAATGTTCTCAGTGAAGGAAGCACAGAACAGAGGCCCTGAGACAAGAAAGTGCCCGGTGGGTTTGGGAACAAGAAGTATGGATGGAACAAAGTACGTGAGGGAGCCCTCACTATTACCTGAATGTCACTTCATTACTAGAACAATTTCACCTGGGACCTACCTGTCCTACAACTCTGTTGGGTGTGCTTAGCTGGACATACAGCTGAATGTGACTTGAGATGGGAAGCACCATGGGAGTCTCATGGTGGGTATGTGACTAAAATCTGCCTTCTGGAGGCAACATCAAGGAGACATTTCAAACAGGCCTTGAGGGATAGCACTGTCCATCTCACTGGATGGTTCAGGAGAAGACACAGGAGCAGTGAAGACTGACAAACTGGTCTCTCCAAGGTGCCACCAGGACTCAAGCCGTAACAAAGGATGAGTTTTGGAGCCAGAAGTGGAGTGGGGGGAGATAAGGAAGGTTTTTCCTATAGGATAAAAACAGCAGCTACTGAGTACCAGAGACACTTGACATGTCTCATCTCCATGCATTACAATAATCTTGCAATAGTGATGTCCCAATCCCCTCCCTACAGATGACAAGATGGAGATTTGGAAAGGCCAAATGGCTTCGCCAAAGCTGCAAAGCTAGCGTACAGGAGAGCTCAACTACAAGCCCCGGTCAGCCCCACTTCATGAGTCTGTCAGTCTAACCACATGGGATTGCTGTTCATCAACTATTTTTGAACTACAAGAAGGGATATTTCCCATGGACCATACGGAGAGGACTGGCACCCCCAATATTTACCCACAACAGAAGCTCTGAAGGTTCTTGATGGAGGCAGAACTTCTCATGAGTCCACTGTTGGGCTCAGTCAGTAGGAGCACACACCCCAAGGTCTCCAGGCCTGGCTGTTGTCAGAGTCACCCTTAAGAGATTCCTAGTCCGGGCTCAGAACATCCAAGGGTGAGGTCCAAGAATCTGCATTTTATTTATTTTTTTTTTTAATTTTTTTTTTAACGTTTACTTATTTTTGAGACAGAGAGAGACAGAGCATGAATGGGGGAGGGTCAGAGAGAGGGAGACACAGAATCTGAAACAGGCTCCAGGCTCTGAGCGGTCAGCACAGAGCCCTACGCGGGGCTCGAACTCACGGACCGCAAGATCATGACCTGAGCCGAAGTCGGCCGCCCAACCGACTGAGCCACCCAGGCGCCCCAATTTTTTTTTTTTTTAACGTTTATTTATTTTTGAGACAGAGAGAGACACAGCATGAACGGGGGAGGGGCAGAGAGAGAGGGAGACACAGAATCAGAAGCAGGCTCCAGGCTCTGAGCTGTCAGCCTCCAGGCTCTGAGCTGTCAGCCCAGAGACCGACACGGGGCTCGAACTCACGGGCTGCGAGATCGTGACCTGAGCTGAAGTCGGACGCTTAACCGACTGAGCCACCCAGGCGCCCCAAGCATCTGCATTTTAAAACAGAATCCCCCCACCTCAACCTGAATCACCCAGAATTGCCCTGCCCCACCCCACATCACTCTGATACAATCCTTCCCCTAACTCTGAAAAACCCACTGCCTCACTATTCTTTGGCAAACACCAATAAAAAATTTCAAGGAGTGCATTTTCTGAGATGTTCCTAGGCAGAAAACCCAAGAGAATTATTCTGTCCACAGGCTGCCTGCCCATTGTTCTGCTCAGGCTCCAGACTGGGAGTGACTACAGGGGAGAGAAGAAAGGCTTTTCACACCTCCTGTGCCCAGGCTTCCTGTGCAGGTGGGAAAAACCAATTTTCAAAACTCCACTCTGGGTGAGCTTCCTGGGCCCTGTTTTACTTTCTTGGATGTTCACTGCTAAGATGTGTATGAGAGAGAAGTCACTCAAGTTAGCAGACAGAGAGGTAAGAAGAATCAGAGAGAACTCTCGCCCTTTACAATAAGTCTTTGGATAGCGGCAGGAGGACGGTGGCAAAAGTGACCGAGAGGAGCTACTGAACGTAATCGGAAATTCTGACTTGCTTTAGAGCAGTATTATGGCAGCCAGGAATGACCCATGAATTGACACTCTAAACCATGAGCCGGGTTTTTGCTCCTCAAAATTTTTTTCTCTCTTTTTTATATTGCTCAATTTTCTTTTGATGAATATACAGGAGGGTGGACAGGCCTACCTCCTGCCCAAACTGACTCAATTCTATGGTTAGAGATTGCTCACTTTGTTGAAAATGCCAGACTTGATGCTTCTAAAAAATGAAGCCCACTTAGGGAACACATGGTCTCCGCCCCAACCGTAAGACGGCTTGGGAGAGCAAAGTCAGCTCGTCTCCCCACGGAAGGGAAGGTGGTACGGAACATCTCCACTCGCGGGACTGAGGGAGCCCTCCCAGGGAGTTAGCTATCTGTTAGCCCTTGGGACCTCATCTTCCTCCCTCTGAGGTCCTTACCTTTCAAGTCTACCTTGTCGTGCTCTAGACTCAAATGGGCAGAAAGGTTTCAGCTACCTCAACTTTTAATCACAATATTGTTCCTTTTTTTAATTCTCATCTTTCAGTTATCTCAAAATGAGTTTAACTATCTCATGCTCAAGTAGAACCAAACCAGCGGCTAAAATATCCTGATTGTCAGCCCCTTGCATTCCAAGCTAATGACTACTAACCAGGGAGCCTATAGTTATAAATTCCAGTTTGCTTTGCAAGAGCCTGCAGAATAAGGACCCAGACTAGAGCCGTCTGGCACTTCGTGATGGGAGTTGGCTGTATTCCTCACTCAGCAAGTAATGATGGAGAATGCACACAGCCACACTGGGTGCCCGAGAGTAGACCAAAAATGTAGCACAGGGTCCCTGCCCTCCCCCTAGTTAGGAAGAGGAAGACTAAGCACAGAAACAATTAAGAGAACAACACAATATGCTTTGTCTTGTTCACTAATCACTTACAGATAAAAAACAAGTCATAAGGCTATACAATTATGTGCCAAAAGAATTGTGTGTGACTGTGAGGTACACAGGAGAAAATGTTGACAGCAGGCAAATCTGGAGTTCGGGTCATCCAAGTCAACACTGTTAGAAAAGGGACCGAATGCTGCGGGATGGCATCTGGAAGGGAAGCAGAAGCACGCTAAGTGCGGGGAAGAGGTGCGGCTCAGGACTGATCAGAAGTGAGCTCGATCCGACCTGGTGAGGTCAGAGGTGGGAGGCCCGGAGAATCAGGCATTGAAGTTCAGGCTCCGGGAGTGAAGTGAAAGACGGCGTTTGCTGCTTTCCCAGAAATGAAGTTACAAGATGATGGTGCCTTTGGAAGATGGATACTAATTGGCAGGGTAAGGTGAGTGACGGAAATGGAGACAGGATGTTATTTCAATTAGATTTCTATCCTGCGATGGTGGCAACCTTGGCTTCCTGCTACACGCTTAGTTTCAGAAAGTGTATTTACAGGGGCGCTTGGGCGGCTCAGTCAGTTAAGCGTCAAACTCTTGGTTGCAGCTCAGGTCATGATCTCATGCTTCATGGGATTGAGCCCCTTGTCGGGCTCTGCACTGACAGTGCGGAGCCTGCTTGGGATACTTCTCTCTCCCTCTCTCTGTCCCTCCCTGGCTCATGCTTTCTCTCTCTCTCTCTCTCTCTCTCTCTCTCAAAAATAAATAAATGAACTTTTTTTAAAAAGTATATTTACAAATGGGTTTGAGGCCCTCCTATGATAACCTGACCAGGGTTGTAGCTCCTAAGCTCTGTCTACATCCAGACAGTCAGTGGATGGATGATATGCACGCTTGGCAGCAGTGAGGCTCCCCCAATTTCCCAGCACTAGCATTACATCTCCTTGGGTTCACTGAGCCCCTACAGAGACTGGAGAAGGCCTACCTAACGAAATCATCCTTCCCCACACCCCTCTGTAGCTCAGTCTAGTGTCCCAACACCAGCTCACGAGAGGTGGACTTGTACCAGGTACCAGTTCTTACCACGGGCAGCCCCATGTTGCTGGAATCAGCCAGGAGGAAAGCAAGGTGGGGTGTGTGACTGCAGGTACACAGCTAGGTGTTATCGCTGACCATAAAGGTTAAGTAATTAGCTGAAACCTGAACCAAAGAAACTGGGAAAAACCAGCAAACAAAAAAATCACAATAGATACATGTGCACCAGTATCCCCAAATGGCTAAAACCAGAAAACCCAGACATGGTAAGCATTGTTATCCCATGTGGTTAGAGAATGGAGTGTTCCCACTTAATCAGATGTCCTGGTAAACGGAGCGATGCCAAAGGCACAATAAACACATGGCTTTGGGAGAAAGTTACCACGTTAGTTTGGAGGGTGCCCTGGAATTTCTATCAAGTGTCCTCCCTTCTACCATGGTAATCAGACCTCACAACGGCACAGGCAGTGGAGCAACTATCATCCCCATTTTGCATCTGGAAGCCAGGCCCAGCAGCACAGTCAATTCAGGGATGCAGGGTTGGATGAGAGGGCTCCCGGGGACCTCCATGCCCACCAAGATAGGACCTTTCCCTACAACCAAGGCCCAGTCGGGGCATCTCTTTATTCCCTAACTGTCCTCTCACCCCCTATGAAGCTCTGGACCCCCAAGAGTTGGATGCTGCCCTTGTGTCCTGCCTCTTTTTTGCTGTACCGCCCACTCCCCAGCTCAGAGAAACACCCTGATCCCAAACCTGGGATGCAGAATGCTGTGCCTACGGAGCACGAGCACCATTGCCTCCTACAACTTCCACCGAATGGACTCCAGGTCCAGATTGGACCTTGAAAATGGCAGACACACCTAGCACAGGGTCCAAATGCTGCACAGGCCTGGAGATGCATCAAACCACTACCTCCAGCCTCGAGGCTGATGGGCTGTGCTTTTACAAAACCGATAATAATTCACTATATTGCGTGCCTCACAACTGAGTTTTAAAAATATGTTCTATAAATGGTTCTGTATTGTGATTATGGTGGTAGCTACACGAATCTCTGCATGGGATAAAACTGCACAGAACTATACAAACACACACCTAAGTGAAGGCATGTGAACAATGGTGAGAACCGATTAAGGTCTATAATCCAGCTGACGGTAACAGCAACGTATCATTGTCAATGACCTGGTTTTAATATTGAGTTTGAGCTGCAGAAGATGTCACCACTGGGGGAAACTGGGGAGAGATCCCAGGACTCTCACATACTATTTTTAAAAACTACCTGTGAGTCTAATTATTTCAAAAGGAAAGTAAAAAACAAAACTCCACCAAAAAACCCATAAACCTAATCCTTTGCCATCAGACCATGTTCACACCCACCAGGACCTGGGAGCTGGCACCCTCAGCATTGTCCCGGGCCACCTGGAACTGGCTCTGTGAGCCCAAGTTTCAAGTCCCAACACAGGCAGCTCAGTCATCCGTGCGAGGCTTGCACATTTCCAGAGTGACCAAGGGGAGCATGTCCCAGTGCATTTGGCTCTGGGAGGAATAAGTGATACCCTACTTGCTCAATGGAGACTGGCTGGCGAAGGCAGGAACCAGCTTTCCCAAACAGGGCCCGACAGCACTGCAGGGCATATTTAAAGCCGGGCTTGTTCTAAAATGTTTACTTAATCCTTGACGTCTTTGAAAGTAAGTCCACGTGAGTGCACATGCACACACATACACACATGGCTTAGCCCCGAGGAGCCCAAAATAAAAGATACAAATATCAACTAAATCAGTGACTGTCAAGACTGTAATCTAGAATTATCTCCATTTATAGGATTTACCTACCCACTGGGGACAGGAAGGAGTTATTACAAACGCAAAACTAGGCTTCTTAACCTCTTTAATGCCACAGACCACCCCTAGGCAGCCTGGGGAAACCTGCAGACCTTCCACAGAATGGCATTACATGCACAAATTAAATACATAACGTTACAAAGGCAGCCAATTACAATAAATTGCAGTCATCAAAATATTTAAAAATTTTTGCCATGGTAATATTTAATTAACATATGAGGTGAGACTCATCCATAAGCCTCATAACCACCTTAATTCTGAAGCAGTGATGAGGGTAACAATATTTAGAGACATCTACAACAACTCTACCATATTGGAAAAAAATCTCTGCAGCTGCTATTGGTGGTAGTCACAGGTACTGCTGAGGTCACTATGGTCTATTGTCTCCATTCGTCATCGAAGGAAACACAAATTGTCAGTTGGCGAAAATGAAATGTAATTTTTTTCCCCATCCAAGTGTTTGAAGCCTCCCTGAATTCTGTCCACAGTGGCTCATGCAAAGAACAGCCTCTGGAGTAAGCAGTTGATGTAGAATTTCCATGGGAATGAAACGCTGCCTCCTCTCCACACCCTTGTTACTCCCTAACCTGTTTACCAGTGGTAATGTATGTACATTCCCAAGACCTACCATCGCATCACCTCCATCACTCTCCTCCAGAGTACAAATGCATCCACTCAAACCGATGCTTAACATCGGCGTGTGACTCTGGCCTTTATCTTAGGCAGGGGAGGCCCACCCCTCATTAGTTCACCTCTCCTTTCAGGCTCTCAGCTGCTTCTGCCACCGTGAGGAAATCAGAGGAATTCTATCCATCTCTGGGGGAGCCTGACCATAAACTATCATCCTCCAAGTATACCCAAAACCAGGAGAACAGATGTCAGTCTGTCAGCAAGTTAGTGCTGGATGCTGATAACCAACCAGCCCTGGGCTCTGTGCTCTGAGCAATTTGAGGGTGCAAAGAAAAATATGTGGCTCTACTCAGTAAAGGCTGCAGTTAAGGTAGAAAGCTTGGATGAGGGGTGCCTGGGTGGCTCAGTCGGCTGAGTGTCTGACTCTTGATTTCAGCTCAGGTCATGATCTTAGGATTCTCTCTCCCTCTCTCTGGCCCTCCCCTACTCATGTGCTCTAAATAAATAAATACATATGGGAATGCAAGCTGGTGCAGCCACTATGGAAAACAGTATGGAGATTCCTCAAAAAACTAAAAATAGAACAACCATACAACCCAGCAATTGCACTACTGGGCATTTATCCATGGGATACAGGTGTGCTGTTTTGAAGGGACACATGCACCCCCATGTTTATAGCAGCACTATCAACAGTAGCCAAAGTATGGAAAGAGCCCAAATGTTCATCGATGGATGAATGGATAAAGAAAATGTGGTGTATATACACACACACATATATATGTGTGTGTACACACACACACAATGGAGTATTACTCGGCAATCATAAAGAATGAAATCTTGACATTTGCAACTACATGGATGGAACGGGAGGGTATTACGCTAAGTGAAATTAGTCAGAGAAAGACAAAAATCATATGACTTCACCCATGTGAGGACTTTAAGAGACAAAACAGATGAACATAAGGGAAGGAAACAAAAATAATATAAAAACAGGGAGGGGGACAAAACAGAAGAGACTCATAAATATGGAGAACAAACTGAGGGTTACAGGAGGGGTTGTAAGAGGGGGGATGGGTAGGGGCGCCTGGGTGGCGCAGTCGGTTAAGCGTCCGACTTCAGCCAGGTCACGATCTCACGGTCCGTGAGTTTGAGCCCCGCGTCGGGCTCTGGGCTGATGGCTCAGAGCCTGGAGCCTGTTTCCGATCCTGTGTCTCCCTCTCTTCTCTGCCCCTCCCCCGTTCATGCTCTGTCTCTCTCTGTCCCAAAAATAAATAAACGTTGAAAAAAAAAAAAAAAAAAAAGAGGGGGGATGGGTAAACGGGTAAGGGGCATTAAGGAATCTACTCCTGAAATCATTGCTGCACTATATGCTAGCTAATTTGGATGTAAACTTAAAAAAATTAAAAATAGGGGCACCTGGGTGGCTCAGTCGGTTAAGTGTCCAACTTCAGCTCAGGTCATGATCTCACACTCCGTTGAGTTCAAGCCCCACGTCGGGCTCTGTGCTGACAGCTCAGAGCCTGGAGCCTGCTTCAGATTCTGTGTCTCCCCCTCTCTCGGCCCCCTCCCCTGCTCATGCTCTGTCTCTCTCTGTCTCAAAAGTAAAAATAAAAACATTAAAAAAAAATTTTTTTAATAAAATAAAATAAATAAAAAATAAAACAAGTTAATAAAAAATAAACAAATATATAAATAAATACTTTCTGTTATTTTTTAAAATGTTTACTTATTTTTGAGAGAGGGACAGAGCACAACTAGGGGAGGGGCAGACAGAGAGGCAGACACAGAATCCCGAAGCAGGCTCCAGGCTTTGAGCTATCAGCACAGAGCCCGATGCAGGGCTTGAACTCATGAATCACAAGATCATGACCTGAGGCGAAGTCGGTTGCTTAACCAACTGAGCCACCCAGATGCCCATAAATAAAAACTTTTTAAAAAGGAGAAAGCTTGGATGATATTTGTTATAGGTCGAACTGTATATGTCTCCAAAAAAATAGTCAAAGCCGTCACCCCCTGTACCTCAGAATGTAACCTTAGAGGTAGGGTTTTCACTGAGGGACCCAAGTGAAAATGAAGTCACGGTGGGCCCTAACCCAATATAACTGCTGTCCTTATCAAATGGAGAAATTTGGACAGACACACCCAGAGGGAGGACAATGTGAAGAGACAAGAGAGAAGACAGCCATCTGAAAGCAAAGGAGACAGACTAGAACAGAGCCTTCCTTCACAGCCCTCAGAGGGAACTAACCCTGCTAACTGACACCTTATTTCAGACTCTCAGTCTCCAGAGCTGTGAGAGAAGACATTTCTGTTGTGCTAAGCCACCCAGTTTGTGGCAGTTGACACAGCAGCCCTAGCAAATTAATACAACATATGAAATCAAATCTATGGCCTGGGAAAAGGAGTTCTTAATTCAGAGCCCATCACACCATGTCTCCTTACATGTACCACTAATCGGTTTAAAACTGGATTCTGTTCAGAGTCTGCTTCTGGTCTCCGGGAAGGAGGGATGGTCCAAGGCCAAGTCTTGTGGAGGATAAGGGGCTTAGGGAATCCAAGGGTGCGTTGCTGGCAACCTACCACCAGCCCTGGTCTTACTGGGGGGCCATCACCTCGGCAGGCAGAGATCTTTTTAATCCTTTCATTCAACTATTCTATGAGGAGTTTTGGCCTAGGGCAGTGGTTTACAAACTTGGCTGTGCATTAGAAGCCCCTGGGGAGCTTTAAGAAAATTCCACGCAAGCCTGAGCCCCACCCCAGACCAACTGAATCAAAATCTCAGAGGGTGGGGGTTGGGCATGAACATTTTTTAAAAGCTCCCCAGATGATTCTAATGTGCAGCCAGGGTTGAGAGCCACTGGACCCTATGACCTTTGAGGGCCTTTCCTTCTCAGAATTCGGCGAGAGTGCATTTTGTGTTTATCTTAGTGGTTCTCAGGAGCGTGCTGAGGCTGGCCTCGGTCTGATTTCTTACAGGTCCAGTCTATGGCGGCCTTTATTGGGTAGAGTGGAGCTATACTTCTGATGAGCAGGGGGGATGGTGGCAAAGAGGGCAGGGAGTTAAAAAATGCCTTTCATTAAAACATCAAATTTAATAAGATTTGGTTAGGAAGCTCCTACGTGCCAGGAACTCAAAAAATGATCCAGAACCAAGTTGACAGCTATTAAAGTGAGGAGTACCACAACTGAGGTACACATAGGGGCAGGGACTCAAGCCACCCCCACAGCAACAGAAAGTGCCCCCAGAGATCATCTCAAAGGAGAAACCAGAATGTCTTCTGTGAGAACAAAAGAGCACGGGAAGGCTTGCTCCATGGACTGAAATGATTTTGTTCAGCTAGAAATATAGGAGACACTCCATCTGTAGAGACCAAGAAAATAGGAGACCCCCTGGTTTGGGAATCTGGTATCTAACAAGGGGTGGCCCAGCTGGGGTCTGTCTGACTCTGTTGCTCTCTGACCTCCCGACTGGGGCTGGCTTCCGCCTGTAGCCACACAGCAGCCTGCCGACCCTGCCACTGCCCAAAGCAAGGCATCTCAACCTAGCTATGCACAAACTTTTAAAGGCGAGCTTCTAACAAATACAAGTTCCGGCATCCCGCGACCTAGAGATTCTGGGCACAGGGGCGGGGCATGTGCACTTTCAGAAAAGGGTGAGGAGGTGAGCTCCAGGGAACTCTGGTGGGCCAGTAATTCTCAACCTTTGGGGTACCTCACAGCTTTGATCTCCACACTTCTGTTTCTGAGGGCAGTCTGCCAGGACTATGGCTCACCACCAGCTTGCCTTGCCAGGCCCGCCTAGTGAGACCCTTGGCCTCTGTCCCCCACTTGGGACTGCTCACCTGACTCCCAGCCCAGGCTCAGGCTGGCCACCAGAAGCTTGACTTCTTATAAGGGCACTGCCAGGCCCAGCCCCCTTCCAAGGTCTTGAACGCAATCTGGCCAAGGAGTCGGCCCAGAGTGCAGGCCTCATAAGTTAATCACCACAGATGCTCAGCCCGCAGTGTGGAAAATCATTTTCACCCTTTCACATGGACTGAATATGCACAAGAGTATGAATGGGGACTTCTGTATGTCCTGTGTGCTTCACGTGTTCACCTGGCCCCCCAGACTGGAGACCACCATCCCAGGCGGTCATCTTCTGCTGCCAGGAGGCAGGAGGGGACCAAGGGAGGGCTTGGAGCTCGAGAGACCGGCCCCGTCCACTCAGGAGCACCTCCCCTCCCTAACAGCTCAGCTTCTCCCCACCTGCAAGGAAACTACACACCGACTTCTGTTCCCCTCTTGCAAGGGCCAATCACTTTGAGTGAATCCCATTTTTAAAACTTTATGTACCCTAAAATGTACCCTGAGTTCCTTCAAGTCCCCAGACTGCCGGAGAATCTGAAATTTTACCAGGATACTGGGCACCTGCAACTTATCCTGACATCCTGGAGTCAACACTTCACTAACTGAGAAACATCTCGCATGAGATGAAGCTGTTCAAGTGCAGAGGGGCAGGGGGGCAGGGGGACAGGGGCACTTGGGCAAGTTGGGGAAGATTTTTTTCTGAGAGCAAGGGGGATGATAAATCCTTTGCTAGAAGGACACAGGCATATTCCCCACAGCAAGCCCAGCAAGGGGATTCATGTCTATGGGCTGATGGATCATACGTCTGGTCCTAATTCTTCCATACAGGCAAGGGGAGCCCAGACAGACCTCGACAACCACCCTTGTCCTACACCAACTAAACAGGTTCTCTCTAATGTTTGCACATGATCTTCGAGAACAAAAGCAAGCCTTTTAACTTTTTTGTTTCCAAGATGTACCAAAACTTCAAAAATAAAACATGGGCTCAAATCCACAGCCAAGAGTTTCCCGTGTACTTTTGTTCAACTCATCTTTCTTCCTTGGGCAATCTCTAGCTCCGGGTTGTTGTTGTTGACAGCATTCCTTTACACTTAGAATTCATCTGTGTTTTCTTATCAAAGTTTTGAAGCACTGGGCTAAGAGAAGTGTTTTTATTATAAGCAGGGAAACAGGGATGGAACGGATAAAAAATGTCATGCTGTAGGTGCAGCTGAGGAGGAAGAAGGTTGGGTTAACACTGTTTTGTCCATACTGAAGGAGCACTAGTAGGCGTGAGCGCTCAGTGCAGCCGGAATAAAAAGGACAAAGGATGCTGGGGTGCTTTCCAGAGAGTGGACTTGATTTTCATGTTTCTCCCTTATACCACTATGGACCAATGAAGTTTCTAGGAAGATGCCCGTAACTTGGCCAACAGATCCTTAGGAAGAGTGCTGGAGACAGAGCAGTGGTTGCCAGGGCAAAGAGGCATGGGAGGGCACCTGCAGAGGGGTAGCACGAGGAGTTTTTAGGGATTTGGAACTGCGGTAGTGGCCACAGGAATCCATGTGTTAAAATTTATAAAGCTGTATACCAAGAAGTCAATTTTCCTGTTTATTAATTTTTTTTATTTGAAAAGAAAACCAAGCCTAGTCTTTTTTTTTTTTAATTTTTTTTTTTAACATTTATTTATTTTTGAGACAGAGAGAGACAGAGCATGAACGGGGGAGGGTCAGAGAGAGAGCAGGCTCCAGGCTCCGAGCCATCAGCCCAGAGCCCGATGTGGGGCTCGAACTCACGGACCGCGAGATCGTGACCTGAGCTGAAGTCGGACGCTGAGCCACCCAGGCACCCCCAAGCCTAGTCTTTAGGTAGAAGGAGGCAAGATTTGGCAGAAGATAGGACACGCGGCTAATGCCCTTCCTCCCTCTTATGACAGTGTCGCAGGGCTCTACCAGGGCCTGTATGCCAGCTCAGGAAAGCCCTTTGGGCAGGTGGGCTCTTAAACCCGAGAACCAAGGGACCACCACGGGAAAAGGAGTGAGCTGAGCCAACCGGGGAGCAGGAGACACACTTCGAGAAAAAACTGGGCCCCTACGCAATAGATGGAAAAACCGGGCCAAGAAGGACCTGGTGAGGGACAGAGGGAAACTGCCGGCCATGGCAGGAGGAGGCTGCCGGGACAGCTCGGCCAACAGCACACTCGGTCTAGGATCAGACCTGCGGTGAGGGGGGAAACCAGATGTCCCACTTTTCCTTAAGCATGCCCCTGGGCCTTGAGCCAAGAAGGCCCAAATATGATCTTTAATTTCTTGTGGGCTTCTCCCATCTCTGATGCCAAAAGGCTTACACTCAAAACCAGCCAGAGGGCCGGCAATGGTATGGAAAACAGAAGGAATGCCTGAACCGGTCTCCCTTCGAACTCTAACAGAGTTTCCAAAGTGCAAGCAGCCAGGTATGCCCTTCTTGGTCTCCAGGGCTCCTTCTGGAGAGGACATCACCGACCGAAATGTAAGGAGTGAAGAAAAGCCAAAACAGGGCAGGTATCTGCCTAACTGGTTCCTGAGTAACCCAGAGCTCACTCTACGGAGGCTGCAGCTGGGCCACGCAAGGGGCAAAGTGCATCTCTTTGGACCACAAAAGGGGCCCAAGCCAGGTTCCTGAAGGTCAGTGGTTGGTCCAAGGCTCGCAGGGAGTCAGGGCAGCTCCAGGAGGAGAACACAGGCCCCAGGGCCTCCCGCAAGCCCTAAGAAAGGACAACAGGCTACAAGAAGCTGCAGAAACCCCAGGAAGAGTTTCCTGTCTCGAGCGCCAGTCTCTCTCATTCCAGGAATCCCCTTTTCCTGAAGCTAGCTTGCTGTTATTTATTTATACAAGGCCGAACCCCACCTTGCAGGGCTCGGCAAAGCCCTCCTGCACCACAAAGCCCGATTGTGCTTCCACATCCTCGCAGCCAACTCCGAGCCAGAAACTTGCCTGAGGGAAGACAGTCTGTACCAGAGATGGAAACACAGTCAGATTTAAAGGCACGGTTCTTCAATAACAGAGATCTTTGTTGGGATGGAGAACAACCTTCTGACAGACAGAAAGGCGGGGTGGGGGCTCCAGCCCATCTCGGGGCCAGGAGGCCCTTCGGCAGGTGAGCTGTGGCTATTTGGTTTTGGACCATCTCCAAAGAACCAGGCCTCATCGCAGGGCTGGCTGAGGGATAAATCAGCTTGCTATTCTGCTCAACTATCCACTTACAGAGAGGCATGATAACATTTTATTAAAGCAGGACACACAAAGATACATCAATGATAGAAAACCCCAGAGTTTTGTTTTGTTTTGTTTATTGTTTTTGTTTTTTTCCCCAAAAAGAGATAGGAAAACTATTATCCCTCAGAACTATTCTGGCTGAAACAAGAGTAATTTTGGCAACTCAAAGCACAATGATTTTTCTTAGGGCTTGCAATGTGGATGGATCTTCTCTCAGCCCGCAAACCTCTCTCGTAAAAAGTTTGGTCAGAATTTCTTTTTAAGTTTATTTATTTATTTTTGAGAGAGAGAGAGAGAGAGAGAAAGAGTGAGTGTACAAGTGGGAGAAGGGTGGAGAGAGAGAAGAGGGAGAATCCCAAGCAGGCTCATCAATGTCAGTGTGGAGCCGGATGCAGGGCCCAAACTCATGAACAGCAAGATCATGACCTGAGCCGAAGTTGGATGCTTAATTGACTGAGCCACCCTGGCGCCCCTGGTCAAAAATTATTTTTAAACAGGCTCGTAACTCCTCACAACACATCTGTAAAGTGCGAAAACGGCCCACGGAAAGTCTGGATCTTGGTGCTCTGGACAGGTTTCACCTTCGCACGGAATCTATGTGATTCCGTCTATATGAGGGTCTCCTGGACACCAAACCAAAAAGCACAGAGGGATCCTGGAGGGGAGCGGATGGCTTATGTTTAAAGCACCTCCCGCCAGAAGGATAAGGGAAGAAAATGAAGTCTGTCCACTGGTCAGTTCCTCAGTGCGGCTGCACAGATGAGGCTGAGGGAGGGCTGTGAGCCGCTGTCATGGACTGGACCCCGCTTCCTGCCAGTCTCCCAGCCGCTGTCCTCATCCTCTGCCCACACTGCCGGTGCACACTCAGCTGTGTGGCTGGCTCCTCACTCATACCTGGGAGTATCTAAAGTTGACCTCCCTAGGAGAAGGCTCCTTACCTTCCTTCCTTCCCACAGAAGGCTTGCTTTCCTCTTGGTCTTCCATGCAACATTCTGACAGAAGTTCCCCGGCTTCTCTGGTCCCAGGAGGCAGCTCTAAAGCTGTGCCCCGTGTCTACACAAATGATGAGTAATTCCCACTAATTGCCCCTCACCTCCTACTAACCCCAGGACCTCCCCTGAGCAGGGAAGGAGGGAGAAAGGAGGGGAGGGCCGGAAAGCCAGTCAGGGTCTCTCCCATCCTGCCCCACCCAATGGGCCCTGGGCCGGTCAGGTGCAGGTGGGGCCGGCTCTCCACCCAGAGGCCTCCTCAGCAGGGCTGAGGGTCCTACAGCTCAGAGCTTCTTGGACACAAAACTCTGGCACTGGTGACCATTTCCAAACTGCAGCCTTTGAATGCAACCCCTGGGAAGAACTCTGTGGGTCACCCAGTTCAGCGTCTTCCCTGTACATGCCACGTCCCTCAAATTCACACAAGCCATCAAGTGAGGCCCAGTGGGAGGCAGTGCCACCTAATAGGAGCTGGGCAAATCTGGGTTCTCTGCCAGTCCCTGCCCCTGGATTGTTGGGTGGCCTCAGACAAGTCTGCTTTCCTCTAGAATAAAGCAGGAATAACCACAGTCCCCGCAGGGTCATTCCGAGGATTAATGAGGGAAGGTATGCAATTCTTCTCAGGGACACAGAGAACAATCAAAGAATAAAACCGTTATCACTGCAAGAAGCACTATTCGGAAGAAGAGAGCCTCAAGGACCAGTCCTGCTGTGTTTCTCAC
Organism: Herpailurus yagouaroundi; assembly: GCF_014898765.1. Lineage (NCBI taxonomy): Eukaryota > Metazoa > Chordata > Mammalia > Carnivora > Felidae > Herpailurus > Herpailurus yagouaroundi. The sequence continues at coordinate 442,444 of NW_024412452.1, forward strand.
CAGCTCCATGAAATCAGCAACTCTCTTTACCCCTCTGGGCTCGGTTTCTTTAGCTGCAAGTAAAATCCAACTAGCATCTCTAAGGTCCATTCTTAAATTTTTTTTTTTAATGTTTATTTATTTTTGAGAGAGAGAGACAAAGCATGAGTGGGAAAACATGGAACCCAAAGCAGGCTCCAGCACAGGCTGTCAGTACAGAACTTGACGCGGGACTTGAACTCATGAACCGTGAGATCGTGACCTGAGCTGAAGTCGGACGCTCAACCAACTGAGCCACCCAGACGCCCCTAAGGTCCATTCTTAAAAACACACGCATGCACACGCGCGCGCGCGCGCACACACACACACACACACACACACACACACACACACTCTCACATGGTTTATTTCCTATATGTACACAATACGTATCTGTACACCAGAGCTTCTCAAGCACAGCACAAGGACATTGGAACAATGTAATTTTTTGTTGTGAGGAAGCATCCATCAGTACATTTTAAGATGTGAAGGAGCAGCCCCGGCCTCTACCCACTGGATGGTAAGAGCATCCCCCCCAAGTCATAACAACCCACAGGGTCTGTCTCCAGACCTTGTCAAAATTGCCCCGGTTGAGAACTAGTTGTGAACACACAAACACACTGATACACATGCACACTTGCACACACATGGAATCCTAGGATGCCTACGCTGATAGTGAAGAGTTAAGCAAGGTAAGAACAGAGGAACCACATTTGCAGGTACGGCCCCTGCAATGTGTTCATGGAAACTTTACAGGGACTGAGATTACACACACACACGGGACTTTTGGGCGTCTTTACATCTGTGAAACAGTTACTGTGCTCATAAAGATTGCCTGCAGACTTAATTTGGCTTGCACATACAGAGTCCTATTTAGTGCATAAATTTGCCAGGGCAAGCTCCCCAGGTCTAGTCAAAAGTGTGCTCAGGACTCGGCCTGGGCGGGGAGAAGAACACAGGGGGTTCTGTGTGCTCACTCCCTGCACACTCACCTTGAGCACACTTGAGGAAAAGGAAGCTGCCTTGGGGCAGCAGATGGCCGTGGACCATTCTTAAGGAAGAGGGCAGCTTGCCACACGCATGCTTCCCTTCGACTTCGTGCGTTAGCAGGTTTGACAAAACTTCGATTTTCCCAGTTCAGAAGAGCTAGCCACGTGGCAGACAAGGCTTGTGTACACGGATATGAGACCACCCGTACGTACCTACCCACTTGCTAATCTAAGTGCAAAGGAAGAATAATCACGAAGATGGAGAGGTAAGCGGAGGAGGGGAGGCAAGTATCTACCTTAGAGAGAGGTCTGTTTACCCCGAGTGTTTAAAAACAAGAATCCTGAACTCTCTTTCTACCTTAGTATGACTTACTTAACATTTGTTTTTAATTTACCCACGATCATAATCTTCACCCCAGACCACGTATAAGCCAAACTTGAACTTGAAAAGCAAGCTGGACCTTGTTCTGCCCGCATTAATTAGTGTACAAAGGGGCATCTGATTTCACCCTCCCCTAACAATCTGAAACACTAGTTCCTATTTATGTAACGAACACTGTTAGAATAGGGCTGCAGCCAGGCAAGTGGGTAATGGGCCCTGAGACAGGTATCAGGAAACTAAGGACCCGCTCCTGGCGGACTCACTTCTGCGCCACGGAGACAAGCTATTCCAGGTATGGAGCCTCGTAACTTTGAATACGCTGACAGTTCCATGCTAGCTGATGAAGTACCAGGAATATAATGATAGCACAGACCCATCCAGGGTTCCTAAAATGGGTTCTGTGGAACACCAGTCCCAGGAGATGCCACACGGAAATGAAGGATCCTGTGGTTCCTTCATCCATCCAACAAATACTTTTTTTTTTTCAGTTTATTTATTTATTTTGAGAGTGAGAGAGAGAGAGAATGAGAGTGGGAGGGGCAGAGAGAAGAGAGAGAGAATCCAAAGCAGGCTCCGCAGTGCAGAGCCCAATACAGGGCTGGATCTTAGGAACTGTGAGATCATGACCAGAGGCAAAATCAAGAGTTGGACGCTTCACTGACTGAGCCACCCAGGTACCCCCATCTAACAAATACTTATTGAGGGTTTTCTTTTTTTTTTTTTTTTTTTAATTTTTTTAATGTTTATTTATTTTTTGAGACAGAGAGAAACAAAGCATGAACGGGGGAGGGTCAGAGAGAGGGAGACACAGAATCTGAAACAGGCTCCAGGCTCCGAGCTGTCAGCACAGAGCCCGACGCGGGGCTCAAACCCATGGACCGCGAGATCATGACCTGAGCTGAAGTCGGCCGCCTAACCGACTGAGCCACCCAGGCGCCCCTTATTGAGGGTTTTCTAAATGCTTGGTGCTATAACTACAATGAAGAACAAAACAGAGCCACTCCCTGACTTCAGTAAGTTTAGGATACAGAGACAAGTATCAGATAATTACTAGGCCACCTATTTACCAACAGTCAAGGGAGCTCATACACAGGGAGTTGAAAACATGCAGCAAGCAACCACATCTGAGTCTGGGAGGCAGAGAGCAGGAGGGGAGACTTACGCTTGTGGGGGGAGGGGGAGTGTAGTATTCCAAACACAAGGCCGGAGGAATCCTGCATAATACACTCCCCTGTAAGAGATTCATGGTAGGGGTGCCTGGGTGGCTCAGTGGGTTGGGCGTCTGACTTCGGCTCCGGTCATGATCTCGCAGTCCATGGGTTCAAGCCCCATGTCCGGCTCTGTGCTGACAGCTCAGAGCCTGGAGCTTGCTTCATATTCTGTGTCTCCCCCTCTCTCTGAACCTTCCCAGCTCATGCTCTGTCTCTCTCTCAAAAATAAAAAAAAAAAAATTAAAAAATAAATAAATCAATAAAAATAAAAATAAAAATAAAGACATTCATGGTATACACCAGCATGTGAAAGGCCCAAGAAGTCCTGCAGAAATAAGGCTGAGCATGCCCTACCTATTAACATCCCAAGGATGTTACTCTGGGAAATGCTGATAGAGGCACTATTGTTCTCATAGCCTACAAGAACCTTCCGTATAAAACAAAAGCTCTTGTTCATAGAACTGGAAAACTATGTGTCCTCTCAGAACAGCCAAAATACCTTGGAGTTGCTAATGTAATTCTAAAGTATTTTCCTTGGCACAGACCTATAAAAACATATGGCTTCCACAACTGCTGACACACTCCCAGTATCACAGATGAAGGAAAATCCACAGCTAAAAACCAGCAGGCCAGATTCAAAGGTCTACCTCCAGCACAGACATCTGCTTTATTTTTGAAAAGATGTATGTACAGCCTCAGTACTGGGATGAATTGAGAAAACCTTCAAAAATGTAAAGTAAAAATGATCAACCACCAATGATCAACTTCACAAAGATTAAACCCTGAAAGATGCCAGACGTGAACAAAGATTGCCCTTGTTAGCCTAAAATGTCCGGGAGGAAGACAGATTTTGCTGTTTATTATACATGATGCATAAAGAAGGAAATGTAAATAAATAACAAATACACATGTGCAAATTTTGTATACAAGGTACTGTGCTAGGGGTGACAATGATCAAAAGGGACAGAGGACAGCCAGGGTGCATAAGAATATGGATTCTAGAAAAGTAGCAATCCAAAACTGAGTATCAGTAAGTGCCCAACGAATGGTGTGGTATAAAGACTAAATTTTATAGGAGCTAATGGGCACCTGAGTGACTCAGTCGGTTAAGCATCCGACTCTTGATCTCAGCTCAGGTCTTGATCTCAGGGTCGTGAGTTCAAGCCCTGCGCTGGGCTCCACCCTGGGCATAAAGTTTAGTTTAAAAAAAAGTTTGTGGTTTTGTTGTTGTTGTTGTTTTTAACAATATCTCAGAACTGCTAATAATGAGTTTACCTTAAAAAGCCCTTATTGTACCAGACACTGTTCTCCATGCTTGTGTACAACTTAATTAATCTTTGCAACTATGAGGTAGGTCCTAGGAATATATCAAAATATGACCTTGGCCTCAGCATTCAATGGAAATGTTACTTAGCTTCAGCTTCAATCTTCAGAAGGGTGAACTTCTGCCTGATCAATGATCATGTGGTGACAGGGGTGACCAACATATTTAAGTAATGTAACAAGGTGAAAAATAAAAAAATGAAGCATGTTTGGATTCGTCATCATTATCTGAACATGCCCTTTCAAAAAACAGGTTTAGTTTAGTGGAAATCTCCTTATGAGCTTTATCTCTTGAAACGTTATCTGTTGGCAGAATTATGTTATTTTTTTATCGAAAGAATAAAATATAAGCATGAAACATATTAATCTTTTACAGAAAACAATTACAATGTACACCTACAATTATTAAATAGGATTAATTAACTGCATTACTAACATTAAGATTACATTAAAAAAGAGAACAGTAGGGGTACCTGGGTGGCTCAGTTGATTAAGTGTCCGACTTTTGATTTCAGCTCAGGTCATGATCTCACGGTTCATGGGTTCAAGCCCCTATTCAGGCTCTTTCTCTCACTCTCTCTGCTCCTCCTCTGCTCTCTCTCTTTTTCTCTCTCTCAAAATAAATAAACTTAAAAAAATTTTTTTTAAAAAAGAACAGTATATACTTTTCGAACAAGTGCGTATAAATGTTTTTAAATTACAATTGGCATTCTACTTCTAAACTCTATGGAATTGCTTGGTGTGCTTGTAACATTAAACAGAATAACTTCAAAAAAAAAAAAAGAGTTTAGGGGTGCCTGGGTGGCTCAGTCAGTTAAGCGTCCAACTTCAGCTCAGGTCATGATCTCCCAGCTCATGGGTTCAAGCCCTCTACCAGGCTCTGTACTGACAGTTCAGAGCCTGGAGCCGGTTTTGGATTCTGTATCTCCCTCTCTCTCTGCTCCTCCCCCGCTCATGCACGCACACACGCATGCACAAAAACACACTCTCTCTCTCTCTCAAAAATAAATAAACATTCAAAAAAAATTTTTAAGAATTTTATAAAAGGAGGGGGGCACCTGGGTGGCTCAGTCAGTTAAGTATCCGACTCTTGATATCAGCTAAGGTCTTGATCTCAGAGTCTTGAGTTGAAGACCTGCATTGAGCCTACTTAAAAAAAAAAAAAAAAGTTTAAGTAGAATAACGTTCAGAAACTATATGTGCACCCTTAAGGGCACCTGGGTAGCACAGTTGGTAAGGCATTCGAAACTCTTGATCTCCACCCAGGTCATGATGCACAGTTCGTGAGATCGAGCCCCAAGTCGAGCTCTGTAGTGACAGTATGGTGCCTGCTTGGGATATTCTCTCTCTCTCTCTCTCTCTCTCTCTCTCTCTCTCTCTCTTAAAATAAATAAACTTAAAAAAGAAAAGAACCTATAAGCACCCTTAGCATTCATACTATGGTGTCTAAACAACATATTTCACTACAAGGAATCAGAGCTCCTTCTAGAAATAGCTGGTCTGGGATGGGAAATGTGCAAGATGAACTTGGAACATCCTGCCATAACACTAAACAGGGAAACATCAAAGACCACTAGAATTGTATCCAAAGGACTCTGGAGCCAACCTGAAGAGGCTCCCACCAGGTAAAGATGGAACAATTTGAAATCAATAAAAATAATATTTATAAATGGATTGAAATACATGAAATAGGTTGAAATCCATGAGTTCATAATATTTTAAAAAATAACTTCATTGGTCACCTTTGCAGGTAATAAGAAACCAAATGGAAAACTAGTAAAGAAAGGGAAAGAAGGAAGCATGTAAATTGCTTTCCCCTTATGACCTATAGGGATCAGCACACTTTGTCTACAATGGGCTATATAGATCTTTTCAGTTCTGTGGGCTGCAAATGGTCTCAGTGGTGACTACACCCCTAAGCCCTTGTATTGAAAAGCAGTCATAGACAATATGCAAACAAATGAGCATGGCTGTGTTCTAATAAAACTTTATTTACAAAAATAAGTAGCAGGCTGGATTTAGAATGTAAACCTTAGTTTGCTGACCTTTGATCTAAGTTAACTAATAGTTTATAAGGGATAGTTTCTCTCTCTTTTTTTTTTTAATGTTTATTTTTGAGACAGACAGAGACAGAATGTGAGTGGGTTAGGGGCAGAGAGAGAGGGAGACAGAATCGGAAGCAGGCTCCAGGCTCCAAGCTGTCAGCACAGAGCCTGACGCAGGGCTTGAACTTATGGACTGTGAGATCATGACCTGAGCTGAAGTTGGATGCTCAACTGACTGAGCCACCCAGGTGCCCCCGGAGATAGTTCCTCTATTAAAAAACAGTATAGCTGAGGGGCACCTGGGTGGCTCAACCAGTTGAATATCTGACTTTGGCTCAGGTCGTGACCTCACAGTTTGTGGGTTCCAACCCCCACATCAGGCTCTCTGCCATTAGTGCAGAACCATTTTGGATCCTCTGTCTCCCTCTCTCTCTCTCTGCCCCTCCCCCCCATCTCTCTCAAAAATAAATAAAACACTTAAAAAATTTTTTTAAATACTATAGCTGACAGATGAACAAGGAATGACACAAACAGACTATAACCATTTCAAAACTGCTAATGAAGTAATAATGGACGTGACTGATCATCGGTGGCTGCTAATTTCACAGAGAGACAACCAGACATTAAGTGTCTCATGATATAAGGACAACATCTATGAAAAAGACTTGCAAATTAAAAAGGAGAAAAAGAGAGAGAAATCCAGATCAAGAATCTAAATCTAGGCAACTCCCCTCTACTTGCTGGATGGGATGCTGCCTGAATCAAAAATCACTAAATAAATAATTCAATTCAACAATAAAACCAATTTACTTTAAAACAAAAATCTAAATCCGGCTAACAATTTTCAGGAATTACAAAGGACAGAAAAACATGTTATAGGATATCATGGGGTTGCATTTAACAAAATCCAGACTGTGAGAAAACTCCATAGGAGTCATCAGATAAAAACCTAAAAATCTAATTAGGAAGTTCTTTACATCCTATGAAGAATGTAGAGAAGAATGTCACTGTTGCTACCTCAATATTTCACAAGATTTCAAAACCGTGAATTCACAAATATGCTGTACAGCAACACAGAAACAATCTAGGCACTTACAGAGCTGTGAAATTACCATTCTCCCACGACAATGTCAAACGTTCAAAATGTGACCATCAATTTGGCCACTACCAGAGTAATAATTATTTCTGGCAAGAAACACCAATGGATATTAAAAACGATGGATGAAAGTTTGATGAGAAACGGGTTATTTACATAGTCACGAAGTTATTTTCCCACAAGACACTTACTAATTACAAAGAGGAGAAATAGTAACTTCCTTGGAGAAACCTGGCAGACATAATTTTTATCAAGTGATCATAAGGAACATCAACTGTAGTGGGAAAAATAGATGGCGTCTCATGAGGAGAAGCACCGAGAAGGGCATGCTATCAACTACACAGGGTTCATGCCCAAAATATACAACCTGAACCTACTCGTGAAGAAACATCTGAAGAAAAGCAGAATTCAAGGTCCTTTTACAAAATAAATGGCTTGTAATCTCCAAAAGTCAAGAACACGAGAGACACAAAACAGACTGAAGAGCTGTTCTAGACTGAAGGAGTCTAAAGACACACAACCAAGTATACCACATGACCTTGGCTCATTCTGGACACCCCATCCCCCAATTTTTTTTAAGGATTTATTATTATTTTTAAATGTTTATTTATTTACTTTGAGAGAGAGAAAGAGAGAGCAGGGAAGGAGCAGAGAGAGAGGGAAAAAAGAATCCCAATATGACCAGGGGCTACTTCCCACGAACCACGAGATCATGACCTGAGCCAAAATCAAGAGTCGGATGCTTAATTGACTGAGCCATCTGGTCACCCCTAAGATTTTATTCTTAAGTAATCTCTACACCCAACATGGGTCTTGAACTCACAACCCCAAGATCAAGAGTCAAATGCTCCACCCACTGAGCCAGCCAGGTGCCCCCAAATTCTTTTAAGTATTTTCTTTGGCTAGAAAAGACATTGAGAAGACAACCGGCAAAATTGGAATAAGGTCTATAGATGAGACAGTAGGACAAAATTTCCTGATTTTGATAACTATATTGTGGTAATGGTTATCCGTTTTTAGACCTATACATGAAGTTGCCTAGGGGTAAAGGAGCATTGTATTTGCAACTTACTCTCAAATGGTTCAAAGAAAAAGTGATAGAAAGAAAGATAAATAAAACGTAGCAAATGTTAACATTTGGTGAAATCTAGAGGAAAACACATGGGAATTCCTCATACTATCTTGTACTTTCTCTGTGTCTGAAATTATCTCAAAATAAAAAGTTAAAATTAATTAACATATATACTCCATATATATGAACTAATTGTATATATCATTCTGTTGACAACTAATTAATAATTCACATAAACTGGCAATTGTTACAGTAATATGTAACTCTTTCCAAAGGCAATTGATAACCATGTAAGCCCAAAATCTGCATTAAGTACTGAAAGTTGATGTGCTAATTACTTTTGTTTAAGCATTCCTGGTTCTCCCATGACTATACCATTTGAGCATTTCCTATACAAATATTTCAAGGGATGCCTGGGTGGTTCAGTAGTGGGATAGAGCCCTGCATCAGGCTTCATGCTCACAGCACAGAGCCTGTTTGGGATTCTCTCTCCCTCGTGCTCTCTCTAAATAAATAATTAAATAAATAAATAAATAAATAAACTTTAAAAAAATATTTTAAAATAGTGCAAGAAAACATCCACTTTTTAAGATATTGACTAAAAGTCTTGGCCGCTAAACATCTTAATAAAGTTGTAATAATACTATAAATTATTCTGATGACATTAGTCATTTCTTTTTATATCCCAGAGATTCTATGACGCATTTAGTTTTAGCCTTGTACAAACCCTGGTTTTCAAATGCAGTCTATTTAGCCAAAATTTTAATCCAGTAACCTTCACATACACCATTATCCCCATTTTGCCAAAGAGTGCCCTAGGGCCACAGGGGCACAGAGCCAGACCATGGCTGGGCTGAGATTCAAGGCCAAGACTCAAGTCTCAGACCCTTTAGCCAGATTGCCTCCCAGAGGGAAAAGGAGCGGCCTGTCAGTTTGCTCCTCTACCCCTCAGGCCTTGCACTGCTCTCCACACAAGTTCCTCTCTCCTCTTTCAATGTCAAGCAAAAGCAACTGCTTATTAAGGCGCTTTCCCAAACTCCAGGTGCTCTTACCATCCCAGCCCCTCCCTGCATTAACTCTCCTTAGGAGGGTCTGGGAACACCCCTGCTATCATGATCCCTTTCCAACTCCAAGCTCCAGCACCAGCATCTCCCTCCCGGACAAGCATTTTACAACACAAAAGCTTATGGTGTCAAGTGTTTTCGTGTCACATATCTTTAACACTCCTGCTCTAATGCTCTACCTCTCCTCCATGGATTCCTCCTAGAAAACAGTTAAATAGATAAGCAAAGACTCTATCCAATATACACAGAAAATCATACTCTGGGGTGCCTGGCTGGCTCAGTTGGTGGTGGAGCGTGTGACTCTTCATCTCACGGTTGTGGGTTTGAGTCCCATGTTGGGTGTAGAGGCTGCTTGAAAATAAAATCTTAAAAAAAAAAAATAAAGAAAGAAAGAAAGAAAGGAAGAAAAAATGCATACATGTGCAACAGAGTGGGGCTGGTCAGGAGTAGGAAGCAGACAACACACCACAGACCAAGTCAACAGATGCACATGACGATCTTACATATACGGTATCTAAGGAACCAAGTTTACTGCCTCAAGATGTGAGAAGAAAAACACAAGGGGGATTGGAGGGAATAGATTAAGCAAAGCTGCAGTGCACAGCAAGGCAAAGAAAGATGGAGACAACAATGAACTCCGTCTCTGAAACTGTAAAGAGACCAGCCATTAAAGTTCTGACTATCCCAGGCAGAAGCAGGGATGAAAAGTGCATCCTCTGTGATAGGGCTGGAAATGACACCGAAAGGAACAAATGCAGAGATGTTACTCCTCGCTCATCTCTTACTTGTACACACTACTGCTTTGTGAATTGTTCCAAATGGCATTTTCACATTAACTTGGTTGCCAACTCTCAGTACAGGGACAGTCTAGGACTGTGGCTGGAATGATGGCCCTAACACTTCCCACACAGGTGATCCTGGCCCCGCACTTAGGCTCTATCGCAGCTTACTCAGGGATAAAAGAGAGCTTCCGGTAGCAGTCACGCAAGTGTCCCATGTGGTAACAGTTGTAAACAGTGTGACATAGTGCCCTGGAACACTGCAGGTGCTTATAGGGCTGTTTTTTTTAAATGTTGATGTTAAATATTCATGCTGTCAACATTCAACAAATGTCTGTGAGTCACTTTTTTTTAAATTTTTTTAATGTTTTAATTTTTGAGACAGAGAGAGAGAGAGAGAGAGAGAGAGAGAGAGAGATGGAGACAGAATGCAAGCGGGGGAGGGGCAGAGAGAGAGGGAAACACAGAATCTGAAGCAGGTTCCAGGTTCTGAGCTGTCAGCACACAGCCTGACACAGGGCTCGAACTCATGCATGAACTGCAAGATCCTGACCTGAGCTGAAGTTGGACACCCAACCGATGAGCCACCCAGGTGCCCTTGTAAGTCACTTTTCATGAGTCAGGTGTTACAGTTTAATAAAGAAGTATTTTGAGGTGTGCTTTCCCTGTAGCACTGCATTCTGCAGGGCTTGCTGTAGACCCCTCGGAGCAGTGGAGAAAGTAAAGCCCAGTGATGCAGCTGAGCAAGTCCTAGTCCTGCTTCCATTCTTCCTAACTGTTTGATCCAGGCAAGTTCACGATCATCCTGAGCTTATGCTCCTCATGGGTGGGGTGGGCCGGGCCGGATGCTCCCTTCCAGCTCAGAGGGCTACAGGGTACCCAGGCAGAGGGTCCTTGCAGAGGAACCTGAGGAAAGAACACCCAACCCACCCTAGCAGGTATGTGTTATAAATCTGACCTTAGTGACCCCAATGTACACTTTTTGCAATTTATGGAGAAGAATGTAGTCCCAAACATCAGAAATCACTACTGCCAACAAATATGGACTTGTAAACTGATCCACTTTTCACACCATTGATTCCTACTTCTTTTTTCTTCCTCATTGTTAGATCCATCTTTTTTTTTTTTTTTTTTAAAGTAAGCTCTATGCCCAGTATGGAGCTTGAACTCACAACCCTGAGACCAAGAGTCACATACTCCACTCACTGAGCCAGCCGGGCAGCCCTAGATCCATCTATTTTTAAAAATTTTTTAATCACAGTTTCTATCTCTCATATTTATGTTTTTTTGTTTTCCACACATTTTTTTATAGACGTTCCTACAAATAATGACCCCATTCACTGTATGAGGTTTAAGACATTTATCTCACTAAGATTTAGTGTCTTGCAATAGCCAGATCTCAAGAAGGGCTTACTTAGGACCCCAAGTGCCTCCCCAGCTTCTATCAACCATACTCAGAAGCCCTTCTAATTAATCTTTCCACCATGCTATTGTTTTCAAAAAGAAACCACCTAAAGATAATTTGGGAAGTGAAAGAAAAAGCACTGAATTACTTGAATCCTGATGTCAAACCATCTTACACACACACACACACACACACACACACACACACACACAGAGAAAGGGGAGTAAGGAGGAGACTAATACATTCTCTGCAATTCTTAAAATAATTCTGTGTAAATGTTTAGTTATTTATTTCTTTAATACTCAACTTACTGTAATAGTTATAAATGACTGGGACTGATTTTTAACTTAGCTTTAAAAAGGCAACCAATTTATAGAGTATTTTATAAAATAAATAACAGGGAAATAATATTTGCATGCTTGGCTCACCAGAGCTCGGTTTATTAACCAAACTATGTTGTAATCCAAGTGGCAGGGGGTAGCAAGCACGTTTATGCCTCCCCCTTCTTCCACACCAAAGACACACTGTGTAATCTTCCAACCCTCGCCCACTTCAACAAGGAAAAACTGTCCCAAGTTCAAAACAGTTCCAATGTTAGTAGATAACCACTTTTTTCTCCCAAAGAGGGTAATGAGTGGTGGTAAAGCTCTGGGGACCACCCATTAAAGGTTATTTAAGTCTTCCGGAGCACAGTCGTGATAGAACAACTCAAACCCCAGCCACTCACTCACACACGGTCTATTTGGGAAGGCACATTCCCAGGTCTGGTTCATAAAGTCGGAACAAATGTGCCACCCTCCACCCCAACTGGTAACTCACATCAGGATTTCTGAACTGCGAAACAAAGGTCAGCTGTCCTCCCAAGAGGAGGAGTTAGTTACATCAGGCCTGTGGGTAAAGTCACAAGGGTGGAACGGGGAACACCTAGACTTTAAACTCACAACTAAGTTCAAATCTTTGCACCGGTCGATTATCAGTAGCATGACCTTGAACACGATACTTGACCTCTACTAATCTGCCTGCACAGCAGCAAAATAGGAATAAGTATCTATTTCATAGCAGGTCAGAAGCTATGAGAAATATTAAGGTTTTAGCAGCTACTGCCAAGCGCTTTCCAAATGGGGTGGAGCTCTTAACGCCCCTCAGGAAGAGCAAATGAGAGCACCCACTTTACCATACGTTTGCCAGCATTTAAAAATCTCATTAAGACAAAATCTCTGGTAATTTGGCGGGCCAAAAAACCAAAAGAAAATAAAACAAAAAAGATTCTTTTCTTTTCTAGCATAGTTTGACTACCTGGGAGGTTGAACACAGTTTCACACATGTGGTGGTCATTTGTAGTTTCTTCTTTTGGGAATTCTTTGTTTATATTTATTCCATGGTTACCTTCCACAATTATGGTGAACACTTGGCACCTTGTTCCTCTTGAATGAGACAGAGTTCTAAAATGCTATAGTTCTGGGGTGTATGGGTGGCTCAGTTGGTTAAGCGTCCGACTCCTGATTTTGGCTCAGAGCATGATCCCAGGGTCATGAGATCGAGCCCCATGCTGGGCTCTGTGCTGAGTGTGGAGCCTGCTTGGGATTTCTCTCTCCCTCTGCCCCTCTCCCCTGCTCACACACACACTCTCTCTTTCACTCTCAAAATAAATAAATAAACATTAAAAAAAAAAGCCAACTTCAAAATGCTATAGCACAGTTTGAAAGCATGAATGTGAGTTCATTTCCTGTCCTGAAGACTCCAGATAACTAAAGTTACCACCCCTTATCACTTCCACAAAAGGTCCTGAAAAGGGCCATGTCTAGGAAGACATTTGTAGGATTTTATTTTCAAACTCTGAAATGTATTTCTAAACAAACTGTTCATCTTCCCATGAAAATCTGTAGGCTACATACATAATGAAAAGAAAAGATTTAAGATTCTGAAATTTATTTTAGAACCTTAAAGGTACCTGTCAACTGAGCTAACAACTCAGAGCATTCTAACAACTTATGAGTCTAAGAAAGAAACTGTACAGCATCCCAGAGCTGTTCACTAAGTAGCACATGTGGTAGAGAGGAAAAGGCAAGCCCCCTTTACTTCCCTGTGTTCCCTTCATCCCCGAATGCCGAGGGTTGGGAAATTGCATTTATATCACTGTCCCTTAAATCCAATCCAGTTTGGGAGAAAACAATAAAACATGGAACATATAATGGGGCACCTGGGTGGCTCAGTCGGTTAAGCGTCTGACTCTTGACTTCGGCTCAGGTCATGATCTCATCTCGATTCGTGAGATCGAGCCCCACATTGGGCTCTGCACTGACAGTGCGGAGCCTGCTTGGGATGCTCTCTTTCCCTCTCTCTCTGCCCCTCTCCCTCTCTCTCTCTCAAAAATAAATCAACATTAAAAAATAATAATAAACATGTGAGACATTTAAAAACCTCCTCCTGGGGCGCCTGGGTGGCGCAGTCGGTTAAGCGTCCGACTTCAGCCAGGTCACGATCTCGTGGTCCGGGAGTTCGAGCCCCGCGTCGGGCTCTGGGCTGATGGCTCAGAGCCTGGAGCCTGTTTCCGATTCTGTGTCTCCCTCTCTCTCTGCCCCTCCCCCGTTCATGCTCTGTCTCTCTCTGTCCCAAAAATAAATAAACGTTGAAAAAAAAATTAAAAAAAAAAACCTCCTCCTAAAATACATGATCAGATTAGCCAATTGGGGGCAGTTTTCTATAAGCTTTTAAGCAGTCAGTCCTTTTCCAGCCCCAATTATTTATCATACCTCAGTATCTGCTCCTGACAGCAAAGGAGTTGTATTTTGATTCCACCTTTATCATCCTTCAAAATCAGCCAGCCCCAGACATTAAAAAGAGGAAACACTTACCAGGTGGGTCCTATCTTCCAATCAATGCCCAAAGGTTCATCATTTAACATGTAGCTAGAAGGTTCCCAACGTTTTTGGTTTTATAGTGGGGTGAAGAGGAAGGGCCTGTACTGACAACGTGTCCAAGACCCCCACTCCAGCCACCCTGCCCTGATTTGAGAACACAAAGCCATCCAACTATCCAAGGCACTGCCCCTCAATTTCGGCCAGCTCCACCTCTGCACATACATCCCCATCTTCAACTCTTGGGCGAGTCTGTAAAACTGGAAGGACATCTACTGCTGAGCGTCCTCCATCCATGAAAGAAGACTGCCTTCTTCCCAGTTCCATTCTCATTTCCCCTTCCCCCTCGTCTTCTCCATTCATCTTCCACCCTAGCCTACTGCCCTACAAACAGGCTCCCACGCCAGCATCCCAAACACACCCTCTACAAGGCCCGCGGCTCTTCCCTTCCCTCTACCTGCCATAGCCAAACATCTTAAATGGGTTGTCCAGGTGACAGTAGATAGGAAATGTGTAAGGTACACAGGGGTAGAGAGGGAAGTCTGGTCTGGGGTTCCGGCTAAGTGAGGGATGGGCCACTACCTGGGACCAGTCCACAACACAGCACCTGGGCACCCAACTGGGAAGTGCTGAGCTAGTACCTCTGCCTCCCCGGCTTCATCATTCCCGTTGCCTGAACTGCTGGTCTCAGTGGTCACCAATAGCTTCCTGTTGCTAAATTCCCAAAGCTCCTCTTCATTCCACCGTCTTCTTGTCTCCCCTCTCTGTGGCATCTGACAGTGAGGACCAGCTTCCATAATGTCACAGGACCTGGTCACTCCTCTTACCTTGGCAAAAGCTCCTTTCCATCCTGCCTCAGGGACTTCTTTCTCTGCTCGGAGCAGCCTGTCCCTTCTTCTCTGGCTCCCTTGCATCATCCCGAGGCTGCAGTTTCAACTATCCACGCATCACCTGCTCACACCCCAGGTGTCTCCAATGAAACTTAGCAGTTCCTCCAAATGAAAGACCCTCGCAGCCTGTGAGTTCTGCTGTTGCCAAAGTAGTCAATGAGCATCCGTTCAGCGTGGGGGGGGGGGGGACAAAGATGGCACACCAGGGCCCCACACGGAAGAAGTCATTCCCTCGGAGGCACCGAGGCTCAGACATCAAGAGTGAAGTGTGACATCAGCCACTTTCTGCCTCCGGTTACTTCCCCTCCCCGAATAAATTCAAGTCACCATTCCAGTCTCTCCCATCTTACCCTTCCTCTCCACCCAGTTACTCTTGGGAGACTTTTCACATCACCCCAGACTCCTGTGAGTCTCCTAACCCTTGTAGCTCCTTTCAGATCTTCTCCCTCCAATCACTATAGTCTAGGCAAACGTACTAGCCACATCACTTCCCAGTGTAATTTTCTATGGTTCTCAGCCACTTCCTGAGTAAGCCCAGATTCTTTCATGACATTCAAGGCATCCCATGCCCTGGCCCCTCATCATGCAGCCAAATGGAGTAACTTGTATTACCCCAGACAGCCCTGAACTTTTTGCCTCTGCTCTCCCAGTGCTGGCTTCCACCTCATGATTGGGGTGAAGGAAGACTTAACACTTCTCACTCTTGCATGTTTAAAATTTTTTTATAATTAACAAGAATTACATTGAATTAAAGAATGACTGGGGTGCCTGGGTGGCTCAGTCGGTTAAGTGTCCGACTTCGGCTCAGGTCATGATCTCGCAGCTCATGGGTTCGAGCCCCGTGTAGGGATCTGTGCTGACAGCTCAGAGCCTGGAGCCTGCTTTGGATTCTATGTCTCCCTCTCTCTCTGCATCCCTGTCATCTGCTCACGCTCTGTCTCTCTCCCTCTCTCAAAAATAAATAAACATTAAAAAAAAAATAAAATAAAGAATGACTGAGTTTCAGGGACTAGTTGTTTGTTTGTTTTTAAAGATTTTATTTTTTAAGTAATCTCTACACCCAGTGTGGGACTTGAACTCACAACCCCAAGATAAGGAGTCACATGCTTTACCAACTCAGCTAACCAGGCACCTCAGGGACTAGTTTCAAACAATTTCTTCTCCCTAAGTTCCTTGATCATGCTAGCCCAAAACAACTTTTCTTCAAGAAGCTTATTTTTTTTTTGATGTTTATTTACTTTTTGAGAGAGAGACAGACAGACAGACAGAGAGAGAGAGAGCATAAGCGGGAGAGGGGCAGAGAGAGAGGGAAGCACAGAATCTGAAGCAGGCTCCAGGCTCAGAGCTGTCAGCACAGAGCCTGATGCGGGGCTCGAACTCACAGACTGTGAGATCATGACCTGAGCTGAAGTCAGACACTCAACCGACTGAGCCACCCAGGTGCCCCAACACTACTTCAATTTTTAAGCCCTTTAGGGCAAAGCTGGATCTACTTCATCATATCTCCCATATCCTTGAGCCACTGCCATGATAGGTCCTCAGTAAATATCAGATGAAATTGAATAATTATGAATGAATCTTAAGAATGCCAATCTAAATTTCCCCAGTTTGGCAAGTAAAGTTGACTCTAAATTGGAATGACTATATTGGACAACTGGGTGACTCAGTTGGTTAAGCATCCAATTCTTGGTTTCGGCTCAGGTCATGATCTCACAGTTCGTGGGTTCATGGGTTCAAGCCCTGTGTCGGGCTCTGCGCTGACAGCATGGAGCCCGCTTGGGATTCCCTCTCCCTCCTTCTCTCTCCGCCCTACCCTGACTCACATGTGCACACACGCTCCCTCTCTTTCTTGCTCTCAAATACATAAATGAAACATTTTTAAAAAATAAATAAATTGGAATATAAGTAGGATATCTGCATTATATATATTTGGATTATTGCATCTTCCAGTGAGTCAATCATTATGTCATTTTTTAGGTCACAGTTTTGTAACTTTGCACATCACTATAAAGGCAGGAACACTATGTTAAAGGTTACTTTTTGTTAGTGTACCAGCCTACTTTCTCCTCAAGAATCCCAAGAAGTGAGATCGATGAAGAATGAGACCAGCCTATAACTTTCCAACAGTAAAGCAAGTCAGGTAACCCTGCCAGATCCACCTACTCAAAGAAAAAAGACTGACAGGGTTCAAGTCCCCTCCACCGAACTGCTCCTCATTTGTCCCAGCAATCCAAGTGCCAAAAGTTCCGCCACACAGGCATGGCCCTTGCAAAAGCTCATTCCATGTAAAAAAAACCCTCATTAAACCCTGAGTTATATTTAGAAAAACATGGAACAGAAGTTATATTTAGATGAAATGGCTTTAAAGAATTTTACCAAAAGCAGCATGTTTATACTGATCTTCCAGAAGAAAAAGATTTACTTATCAGCTTTTACATACAGCTTCTAAAGACAGACAACTTCTCTATCTGTACACATAGATTTCTGCTTGGGTTCCTTCATGTCGGGCAGAAAACGAGCATCCAGGATACTTGCAAGACCTCCCATGGGAAGCGACAGGATAGGAAGGACTGAAAAACATGCACACGTTTGGAGAACAGAACAACTTCATACAGAAGCCTGAGTCGAGATGGTCTCCAAGAAAGGTGCCAGCAATGCGATGCTTGAACTGCATGACAGTGCTTCTTAAATTAATGAACTGGAACCCCAAGCCATAGACTCCCTTGACAACTCTACCCAGAAGTGTTCTTTTCCAAAATGCCATTAGCACACGTCGCGGTGAAACTACCCTCTACCATTTCATAGCTAAGTCACCGAACCACATTCAACATTTTCTTTTTGGCTCTTATTAGTCTTACACTATTTTTTTTTATAACTCTTTAACATTTATTTTTTTTTCAACGTTTTTATTTATTTTTGGGACAGAGAGAGACAGAGCATGAACGGGGGAGGGGCAGAGAGAGAGGGAGACACAGAATCGGAAACAGGCTCCAGGCTCTGAGCCATCAGCCCAGAGCCCGACGCGGGGCTCGAACTCACGGACCGTGAGATCGTGACCTGGTTGAAGTCGGACGCTTAACCGACTGTGCCACCCAGGCGCCCCTATTTATTTTTGAGAGAGAGAGGGAGACACAGAATCTGAAGCAGGCTCCAGGCTCTGAGCTGTCAGCACAAAGCCCGACGCGGGGCTCGAACCCACGAACCAAGAGGTCATGACCTGAGCTGAAGTCGAATGCTTAACCCAGTGAGCCACCCAGGCGCCCCAGTCTTACACTATTTTTGACATCCACTTTCCTCTGTGTTGGCTTACATTTTCCTAACAAAAAAACTAGTCAACAGCACCAAGGTGGTTTAGTAAACTTGTGAAGCCTTTTCATGAATGAATGTGTCATTTCAGGGTGGCTTTTGGAGGGAGTGAAAGACGGTTTGTGGCAGTTATTCATCTCTTCATAGGCCACAGGGTCCCCAGGGCTCCAGAGGAGAATGAATCATGGCTTGGAGGCTTGGCACACACCCCAGGCTAAGGGGACCTCTTCTCTAAAGAGCCTCAGGAAGAGGCCACTTCCCAGCCTCCCAGCCAAACCAGAGTGGAGGGCAAAGGTAACGCATGGGGAAGACAAGTCCCAACTGCGGGACTGGCCAGCCCCCAGTCATCCCAGCAGGAATTATGCCAGTGCATGAGGGTGCAGCAGCCCTCTTGCTTGCTATTCCTAGGGCCAATTAACACCCTGAAAACCTCCAGCCAACCCCTACTTTTGCTTGTGGCTTGGTATTTCCAGAAAGTGTGAGAACAGCAGAGAACTGAAGTCACCCAGTTTTGTACTACTTAGAGGCTTTAGAGTAGCAACGCCTAAGGTTGTGAAATCTAGTAGTAAAACAAAAAAAGACCCAGGATGCCAAAAGGGAGAGCAGATCATATATTCCAGGCACCCCTCTGCGTCCAGCTTCAGTTACCTCCCTCTCCCCTCTTCTACCCCTTATCTATGTACATTCATTTTACCAGGCTTGGACCCCAAAAGAGGACCACTTGGTCTGCACCTATAGTTTGCCTACCGTGAAAATCACATTAATTAGGTTCATATAATCATCCACAGGAAAAGCATCATCTTGACCCTATAGTCCAGACAATCAAGTGCTTAAGTGTTTCCTCACTTGCTTTCTGAAAAGCCCATGATGTTCAAGGATAGGGTCAAAATTAGCAGGTTCTGTTGAGCTCAGCTAACTGCAGGAAACTCCCCCAGTATATCAATAAACTTTTGAACCAGGCAGGCCTAACACAATTAAAGGCACAGAAGGGGCACAGAAACTACAGGGAGATTGAACTTACTTCTATACGGGAAGTTCACCAGGGAGACCAGGTTATTATATAGGAGAGTGGGACAGGATACACTAAGATCTTTAGGAAAGGTCGACAACAGGGACTTGAGTGTCCCTGGAGGCTTAAAAGAAGGATGGTGACATGGGCCAGGGCAGTGAACAGCTGCAGGAATGAGCAGGGACAGTCAGACATGCAGAGGAGAAGGTTGGCTTCTCCAAGGAGGGCTCCAAAATTCCCACGCAGGCCTGGATTTAGTAGTCAGGAATCCCCAGGACCAGCAAGAAATCAGCCTGTGGAAGTTCTGAGGCAAAAGAACATGTAAGATGGAAGAAGGAAAGAAGGGCAGTAGAAGATGGTGGAAAGACGGGAACCGACACAAACAGAAAACCAGTCCCCCTGAGGCTTTGGGGTGGGGGTGGGGGGAGCAACAGATGAAGACAGGCAGTTGTCAGAGTTCTCCTTCAAAGAGGAAGAGTCAAAGCACCCCAAAGAGAAACGGGTAGGTGGAAGGAACAGCCTGCTTGAGGGAAAAACTGGTCATATTTGGGACACTTCTGGTGACTTGATCTGCACCAGGACCTGGATCAGTGCTAACTCACAGCCGTTAATGCCTCCCAGACTCCTCTCTCTAGACATCTAATGGTAAATGGAAAAATGGGGCTTTGTTACAGGAACCCTAGCAAACCTGAGCTTCCAAAACCCTTTTAGAACTCAGCTACATCGGTGCACAAGGAAGAGAATCAGTGAACACCTAAACAAAGTCGCTGCAGCTTGTTTTGCTCAACTTTTTACTTTACCCACTTTCAATATGAATGAGAAAAGGCACCAGTCAGACGCCCATATCCAGCTTATATTCAGGACTTCCCGGGGTGCTCCAAAGAAGGGACAAAGCTGCGGGGCTTTCCCGGCTAGAAAGATGAAGGTGTGTGGTCCCACGCCCCTCTCCCCAGGTCAGAGCCCCCCACCTCCACTCTCACATCCCTTCCGGCCAGGAGAGCGCCTCCACTCTCCATCGACCCTGTACCATGACAGTAGGGAGCGCCCATTCAGTACAGAGCGTTTCTCAGGCGGCCCTTTAATTATGACCATTATTTAAGGACAGCTTAAGCATAAAGTGAGTTTGTCAGGCCTGCTCCTGAGGCGCCAACACCTCCCGCCCCCGAAAAAAGAACGAACTGGCGTGCACTGGCAAGCAAAGAGAACCACTACGGTGCTCGTGGGACCCAAGGGACGGCGGCGCGCAAGAGTCCGACAACAGTCACAGTCTCAGTAGGTAGGTGCTCACCGAAGATCTGCTATCGGACCTAGCACCTGAGCAGCTGGCCCTGGGGTGGGGTGAGGTGGCGGCGGCTCGGGGGACACAAAGGCCTTGCCTGCCCAGGGCTGCTCCCCTCGCGACGCGGGGGGCGCGAGTTTAGGGCCAGGGAGGGGGCGATGGAATCCGCCCTCATTTGCACGTCGTCTGGGGCCCGGTCAATTTGCTTAATCACGGCTCTAAATGCCAGCGCGCAGCACACAATGCGCGCCCATTAACAGGTTTAAAGTGTCGCAGCGCTCGCTTTAAATGAGAAAAGCCGGCAACAAAGGGGGAAAAAGCCAAGTTCCTCAACTTGAAGAATGCCTCGGGTCACCCTCGAAATCATCTAGGCGAGTTTAAAATCCCAAGCTCCACAGAACAGTTGAGGCCCCCGCTCGACGGCTGGGGGTAGGGAGGGGGGTGTGAATAATCCGCCACGAATACTGGGTTTCTTAGGAACGAACTCGCAGCAGCCCAGTGAAACTGGAGTCGGGGGCAACGTCGCCAAGCCAGCTCCCCCAGCCCACTGCCCAACTGCCAGGGGAAGCTGACGGATTTCCAGGAAGGAAAGCGAGACACCCCCCCCCACCCCCGTCCAAAAGCGGGCACAAATCCAAGTTCTCCTTTACTACCAGCAAAGAATTTTGGAGGCCAGGGAAGACCCCCAGAAATGGACCCCAAAGCCTCTTCCCCAGTAGAAGGGTAAATTTTAAAGGAACTTTACTTTCCTGCAAGCACTGGCCAGCGCAGCCTAACGCTCGGCAGCCACAGAATAGTTCAACTCCGCAAACTCGTTCTGCCCAGGATCCTCCCGAGACGGCCCCATCCCCCACCCCGTCGCCGAGCCCGGGGGCGCATCCCGCCGGCCCGGCCCCCCACCCGCCCCGGCGCGGCCCGACCCTCACTCACCGTGCGCGCTCCTCCCGGGGACAGGGGTCCGTTGGAGAGGTACGGACTGCTCAAGTCCGGGATCATCAGGAACGGGTACCCAGGGTACGGGGGGCCCTTAAAGAACGCGCCGTCCTGGGGCCTTCTCACTGCGGGTGAGACCGAGGCGGGGGTGAGGCCCGGGCCGCCGGGACAGCGTAGCAGCAGGGGACCCGGGGAGGGGACCGCGCTCCAGGACGGCTGTGGCCGCGGGGGACGGAGAGCAGGGGCACGGCCACGGGGCGAGGGGAACCGTGGGCGGCCTGAGCGGAGGCGCTGGGCGCAGCGGGGCCCGCGCGTGGGGGCTGCCCAGACCCGCACGTACCTTCGGCGAAATAGTCCCGCGGCTTCTGGAAGGCGTCCCGGGCGGGCTGCGGGCGCCTCTCCGCCTGCGGAGGAGACACAAAGGCGAGGGCGGGTGAGCGGGCGCGGGGCCGGGGTCCCCCGGGGTCGGCCCCGGGAGCCTCCTTACCTCCGAGTCCGAGCTGCTGCTCTGGTTCTCCGACTCGTTGACCAGGGACGACTTGACCTCGTCCAGGTCCCGCTGCGCCGAGGCACTGTCGCTGCTCGGCTCCTGCTCCTCGCCCCCCTCGTCTTGGAAGGGGATCAGCTCGTCGTTCGCCCCGAGGTCGTCCCCTCCGCCGGCCGCCCCGGCGCCCGAGCCGCCGCCGCCGCCGCCGCCTCCCCCCCCCGGCCCCCCTGCCCAGCCCGGCGATCCCTCCTTCCTTCGCCGCTCG
>NW_024412452.1:465254-515254 GCF_014898765.1 Herpailurus yagouaroundi
CGGGCCGGCGCGGCCGGGCCGGGGCGGGGGCGGCTCGGCTCGGGCCCCTCCGGCAGCGCCCAGCCCAGGGCTCCCCAACTCGCCGCCGCCGCCTGCTCCGCCGGGGCGTCCCAGCGCCTGGCCCACCGGGGAGGGGCGAGCGGCGAAGGAAGGAGGGATCGCCGGGCTGGGCAGGGGGGCCGGAGGGAGGAGCCCCGGCTGCAAGCTGACACCCGCGCGCCTCGCGGAACCCAGAGAGCTCCGGCGCGCACACACTCACTCGCATTCACACTCGCACACCGCTCACTCACACCTTCCGGGGGCTGCGCCTCCCCGCCGCGCACACCCCCGCGCCCCCAGCCTCGTCCTGGCCCCCTCCCTTGCGCCTCGCCACGCACCCCCGGCGGTCCTTCCCCACCCTCCGGCCCACCCCTCCCACCCCCTAAGCATCCCCTAACTTTCTTCCAAAGAACCCCCACAACTCCTCACCGCTTCCACACACCCCTCCCACCGCATCGGCGCGCTGGCGGGCGGCACTGCCCCCTGCGGGAAAGCTTCGGACACACAGACTGACCGCGGACACTCGCTGCCTGGAGTTCCTCGGAGCACTGGACCCCGCCAGCCTGCTCGCCCTCGCCAGATGCGTGGGGCAGAGGATCGGGCCTATTTATGGCATCCCGGAATACGCCGGGTGGCCTTCTGCTCCTGCTCCCGTGGGGTTCCAACGCGCCCCCTCCCTAGCCCGGGTTTTTGACCTTGTTCAGGTGCCTAAAGTCACCCGCCACTAAAATCCCATAGGTCACCTGCGCCCCATAGTTCCCGACCGGGTCCTTCCTTAAGCGAACAACAGTCTTGGTTTCAGAAAGGGTTCGGATTTGGTTCGTTGCGAAGGAAAATTGTGTGCTGGTGATCTCTGGAGTCGTTCACAAAGCTGCCTCGGTAGCCAAGGAGCATATAAAAAAAAAAAAAAAATACCCAACCAGTCTCATGCTTACTTAAAGAAATGCCTCTTGTAATTACATTAAGCTAGCATCCCTCTCCAACCAGTTCCGGAAAGTTTTAAAAAGTAGATCCCGTGTCATCCACAGTAGGAACTGTTGGTGGTGAGAGCATCCATTTTAAGACCAGACTGAAAGGCAGTATGGGAATAAAACTGTTTTCAAAACTGCCAGGGGAGTTTTCTACAGCGATTCCTCCCCAAAGGGATAAAGTCACAGATACAAGGAAGTGCAAAGCAGCGGGGAGGTTGGCAAGGTGAGTTCTGGGTCTTACAGCGAGTGCCCGGCCCGTGCCGCAGAGCAACCAGCCCAACAGAATGAGGCCCCTGCGCATATGGATCCTAGACTGATTTTTGGAGAAACATTAAATGAAAGTCAGTGTATATGGCACTCATTCATTTTTGTCTTTTAAAAATTGCATATATGTGTTTGTTCCTGCGCAGAAAAAAGTCTGAGAAGATGCGCAAGTTATCAAAAAATACATCCGAGAAAGTGGAGAGGAGAGGAGCCTGTCTTGTTCTGCTTTCTACATATTTTGTTGTTTGTAGCAACCAGAGATGCCTTATCTCCTGTTTACACAATTAATACATGAATGCAGTCTCAAAGCTTCTTCAAACAATATCCATGGATCTCCAGTAGTATCTTGAGTAAAAGCAAAAGTACCTCTTTCTGGCTTGCCACACCTCCCTCCTGTTAAGCACTGTTACTTGTTAGGTGTATCCTTCTAGACATTTTTCCTGGGCATGTGTAAACACATACACAAATATTCAAATTTATTTTCACACATATAGAATTGTACTGTTCACATTATTGTGTGCTATTTCAATTTTATAAGTTTTTTAAATGGGTGACGGGTATTTTGTTGTTGTTGTTTATTATTTTTTGAGAGAGAGAGAGCACAAGTGTGAGCAGGGAGGGGCAGAGGGAGAGTGAGAGGATCCCAAGAGGCACTTAGCACAGAGCCCCATGTGGGGCTCCAACTCATGAACTCATGAAAGACCATGACCTGAGCCGAAATCAAGAGTCTGAAACTCAACTGACTGAGCCACCCAGGCACCCCTATACGTTTTTAAAACAAAGTTTTTCATGTGGTCCGTAAAACATATTAGTTTGCCATGGTTGCTGTAACAAAGCACCACAAACTTGGTGGCTTAAAACACCAGAAATGCATGATCTCACTGTGTGGAGACAGGAAGTCCAAAATGAGTTTCACTAAATCAAAATCAAGGTGTTAGCAGGGCCGAATTCCCTCCTGAGGCTCTAGAGAGAATAAATTCCTTGCCTCTTCCAGCTTCTGGTAGCTGCCAGCATTCTGTCACATCCCATCACTCCACCTTGAGCCTCTGTGGTCACATTGCCTCCTCCTTTGTCTGTCAAATCTCTCTCTGCTTCCTTCTTATAAGGAAGGACACTTGTGATGTCATTTAGGGCCCACCCAGATAATCTTGGATAATCTCCCCACTCGAGATCCTTAACTTAATCACATCTGCAAGACCCCTTTTCCTTATAAGGTAACATTCACAGGTTCCAGGGATTAGTACTTGGACATATCTTTGGGAGTGAGCCATTATCAGCCAGCCACACCTATCAACCTTGAAGAAATGCAAACTGAAACAGCAAGAGATACCATTTTTCATCTCCTAGATTGCCAAAGGCAGAAAACAATAACACCCAGCACTGGGCCCTGTGCTGTAAAACATACAGCTACTGGGCATGGTTGTGTCACATTTCTGAAGGGAAGTTTGGCAATTGCTATTAAAAACCTTTAAATGTGTGCACTCATCTATACACTTCTAGGATTTTATACTAAGAAAATAACCAGGCGCACAAGTAAACCTACGGAAATGTGTTCATCATAGTAAAAAGCTGGAAACAATCTCATTGTTCCCAGATAGGGAATTGTTACATAAAATCATGATGCATTCATCCAATGGAATGTTATGACATTGTGAAAATGCTTGTCAATGTGGAAAGAGGCTCGTGATAGTGAAAGTAGCAGATTAAAATTAATGTATATAGACTTCTGCTTTCCATTCTAATGGAATACTAAGATCAAATTGACTTTTCCATCAAGAACCACTATAGGGGCCCCTGGGTGGTTCAGTTGGTTAAGCATCCAACTCTCCATCTTGGCTCAGGTCATGATCTCACAGCTAGTGAGATTGAGCCCCACGTCAGGCTCTGCGTGCTGTCTGTGTGGAGCCTGCTTGGGATTCTCCCTCTCTCTCTCTCTCTCTCTGCCCTTCCCCCACTCATGGTCTCTCCCTCTCATTCTTTCTCAAATAAATAAATAAACTTAAAAAAAAAAACAAGAACCATTATAAATGTTGGATAAAATGCTAAAATAAAACGACAACAACAAAACCCAGCTGATTTGAAGGCATCAGAGTCAATCAAATCAGCCAGGACTTAAGGAGTCAAAGAGAAGGAAAGTTCACTGAAGGGAGTTTATATTTACTACTGTTTTATCCTCTTGGGGCGTTTGGTGACTTACAACATCAGGCAAAGAGGCCTAACAAAAAGCAACTGTTCAAAGCAGGCAGACTACAGCCTCCTGCCTGTTTTCATAAGTCCTGTGAGCTAAGAATATTTTGGGGTTTTTTTTTTTACATTTTCAAATGGTTCCCAAATAAATCAAAGAAGGAAAATAGTTTGTGATATGAAAATTATATCAAATTCAAATCTCAGTGTTGATAAATCAGATTTTAATGGAACAGAGATAGCCATGCTAAGTTTACACGGTGCCTTCACTGCTTTCACACTATCATGTCAGAGTTTAGTGCTTGCAACAAAGACTGTTTGTGGTGTTCTCATTGCTTTATGCCACTACTCTCTACAGGGTAGGGATGAAGCGTTTCAGATGCCATGTGTATCACTCAAATTTACAAAGCTTGTGAGGAAACAAGGTGTTTATAGCCTGTAGTATTTATTATATTATTCACCAGCAAGTAGTTTGCAGAAAATATTTACTTTTTTGTTTTGGATTCCTTTTACAAGGCATTAACTACCTGATGAAATTTTTTCCCAGGTTGTATTTTTTGGTTTACTATTTCTGAAGGAATGAATATTCCTTCCAGGTGGTCCAAAAGTTTCCTGGCATGCACCACCAAGCTTAATATAGAAGTATACATTTGAAGGGCTGTTCACATTGCTACGGTAGGTTCCTGGTGTATCTGCTGTGGTCATAATGAATTTTCCCAGCTATGCCATTTAGTCTTTTCGTAAATACGGAGTTAAGTCATTTTTATGGATGAGTTAAGATTTGAGCAAGAGGACACAGCCTACTCAAGTCAATGAGTTGAAGAATTTTCCCATCTATAAAAATCCCACTGAATCATCCCAATAAATGATTATTAAGCATTCTTTGGACTTAAAAAATAAAGTTGTGCAAGGAACCCATCTTTCCTGCTGTTCTTAAGGTGGAGAACAGGCAAAATCCAAAGTCATGAGGATTTGGGCTTGCATTTGGGCTCTGATAATTACTATGTGATTCTAGCAAGGTCAAGTTAATGTCCTGAAGCCTTGGTTTCCTCATCTATGAAATAGGGAAACAACCACGGGTTGTCCTGTCTGCTCCTGATTATACAGCCAAATCAGTTGTCAAGGACACCTTTGGCCCAATTTCCAATTGGGGAAATATGAAATATGAGGTATAGAGGAGATGACAATTTTATCAGCATAAGTCTTATTATTTAGTATTTTCCTCTAACAAGTTCACTTTCCTTTCATGGTTTACTGTGGACTTTCCAGCTTCTGATCATTTTGTGTTATCGTTCTCAGCAAAATTACATAAGTGATATTTTCTTTTTCTCTCTGATTTTGAAAAAGGAGGCGGCACTCTAGTCCTTTCCTCTAACAGCAGCTTAAAACATATTCCAGTGTTGAGGCACCTGGCTGGCTCAGTCGGTGGAGCGTGGGACTCTTAATATCGGGATTGTGAGTTTGAGCCTCACATTGGGTGCAGAGATTACTTAAAAATCTTGAAAGAAAGAAAGAAAGAAAAGAAAGAAAGAAAGAAAGAAAGAAAGAAAGAAAGAAAGAAAGAAAGAAAGAAAAAGAATTCCAGTATCTCAAAGTGGGGCATACCCAGTTTTGATAAAGGGAACTAATTTTTGCTACCAGAGCCCTATGATCAACCAAATTCTGGTGTAAACTTGCCAATCCCAATTCCTATCATTTTGGGGGGTTATTTATTTATTTATTTATCATTTTTAAGTAGGCTCCAACACAGGGCTTGAACTCACGACCTTGAGATCAAGTGTTGCACGCTCTACCGACTAAGCCAGCCAGGCACCCCATCTTTTGGGTATTTATTTATTTATTTTTATTTTTATTTTTGAGAGAGAGAGAGAGACAGAGAGGGGGACAGAGGATCCGAAGTGGACTATGTGCTGACAGTCGCAAGCCTGATGTGGAGTTCACACTCACAAACCGTGAAATCATCACCCGAGCCAAAGCTGGATGCTCAACCGAGCCACCCAGGAGCCCCTCTTTTGGGTTTTTAAATAGTATTAATCTACTATCACTTTTCCAAATTATGAAAGGAATATTGGTTCCCTCCACCCCCAACAATCTGAAGCAATACGCACCAAGCAGTAAGCAGTGCTATTTTCTGGAGATAAATTAATAGGGAATGGGTCTATTACCTTCTACATTGTCTGTGTGTAGGTATGTGTGTTTGTGTGTATACATGTATTAGGTTCATGCAAATATATATTGAAAAAATTGTGCTTTTTTTAATAGAAAATGGACAATTCATAAAATGTTGAAAAAATAGTAAAAAGATAAAAGGAGACAAAAGCATGTTGCAGAATTGATGTGGGCAAGACACATTTGCCATGGCTGGCACTTTACAGCGGTTTCCACCTCCCACATTGCTGGCTCTGTACGGTGGCTGGTGCTGCTGACCTGCAGCCCTGCTCCCCAGGGGAGCTCTACCAGGCCGCAACTACCAGTGCACCAATGAGCACGTGCCATGATTCTGCTTCATTGACTCCTGATTCAAGGTCCAAAGTGAGGATGTGCGCTTGCCAAAGTCTGGGTCATATATCCTGTATCACAGCTGTAAGGAAGAGTGGAAAGTGAGTGCTAGAAGAACGGTTTTAGGTCAGGCTCTCAGGAAACAGATTCTGAGATTTGTGTGCAAGTTTCTGGGGACGGGAACGACATCTGCAAGTGAGGGAACCAGGCTGGGTTGAGTTCCATAGAAAAGCTGAACTGTAAAGCAGTTGCAACAGAAGACTCCCTCGATCCCACAGGGAGTTCTGGAGCTGGAATATTCCTTTAGATTTGCCCCAGATTGAGGCAAGGAGCCAGACCCTTGTTCTCTTACACTGTCTACTCACTGAATATGGGCTGCCGTGAGAGTGGGGGCAAAGTCTTGCGCGAGGCCACTCCCCTTTGCCCAGAGCTATTTCTAGGGAAAGATTCAGCCGTGAGCCATTGGTAGCCAATACTGGCGGCCGAGGAGATGAGTGTCTGAGTCCTAAAGGGGGAATTCTGTGTGGCACACCACAGCATCCACTATAGTCTGTCCCTTGCACCATCTGGATCTGCTTCCTTTCTGTAGTCAGTTCGCTTCATCTGGGAACAGCTCTAGGTTTCTGAATGATCTCATTTCCTGGGAGAACTTTTAAAAGGTTAGCAAGATCATCTACAGCCCTTGCTTCAGCTCGACTCATTCCACAATCTCCCTCCTTACAACACATTCTAGTCTGAAATTTCTCTTACCTGCAATCTAGATGGCTCACCCGATGGATGGCCCAGATCCTGCATACTGGAATAGTCTGAGCCCATAGTCACCATACTTTCTTAGAATACAGCTACTTCCTTTATCCATTTACCATAAATGTTGACGAGGGAGCAGCAAGAGAATTTTCAGTGAATCTCTTGGGTGAAAATGCATTCTTTCCTACCTGGATTGAGTACGGCCTCTCTCCTTCTGATGATCACAATTAGTTAGTTAACCCCATGACAGTATGGCTATGTCTTTCCTTTCTTGCTAGTCTCTTGTCACACGGAACCCAAAGTGACTGGGCAGTAGCGATAGGGAACATTTACTCTGTCCCCTAGAGGAAGCATTCTTCTCTGGGAACCAGGAGCTCCAGAACTTAAAATAGAGGGAATACGGGGCTACAATTTTCCAAGTAGGTCAGTGGAAGTAATGGAAAGCGGGTCCACTCTGACTCTTATTCCTTGGTTTCCTGACTCACATGGTCTGTCTGTTGTGGACACAATACCATATAATGGTCATTGATGTAAGATGTATATTGCATCCTGGAGGATAATGTCCCATTCTTATTGAGTATCATCTCTAAGCTGGTACTTCAGCTACACCTTCAAAAGGCTATTCCATCATTTTATCAGTCCAGAGGCTTCTGAGTGGTATGGTATGCGATAGGATCAGCAGATGCCATCATCATGTAGCCACTGCCACATCCTCCTTGCTGTAAATTGGATCTCTTGGGTCAGAAGTGATGTTATGCAGAATTAATTCCCTACTGGTAGATTACTCCATAAGTCCTCAGTTAGGGCGTTTTACTGCAGGCAGAAAAGCAAGACTATGTCTATGACATGTATTAATTCCTGTCAAGAGGAAGCAACACACCTTTCAGAGGGACCCGATAATCAGCTTGGCACCCAGTGGCTGATTGGTTTCCTTGAGGGATGGTGCTATATCGGGGCCCCAGCATTGGCTTCTGCTGCTGGCAGGTTAGGCATTGCATAGCAGTGGTAGCTAGACCAGCTTTGGTGGTTTGGAGCTCCTGCTTCGGGCCCATTCATAGTCTCCAAACCTGCCACAATGACTCTTCCATTCCTGAGCCTATTGGGTCAACACTGGGGTAGATGATAACAGGTTGGCTGTCGTCCACTGCCTGAGTCATTCTGTCTGTTTGGTTGTCTGGTGGCTTTTCTGGGGGTGGATGCTCTTGTGTGGTCATTGAAATGCAGTACAAAAATATTCACATATTTGGCCACTTCCTTAGGTCCATCAATATGAAGCACTGGCAAACTTAAAGCCCACAGACCAAATCCACCCACTGTCTGTTTGTAAATAAAGTTTTATGGGAACAAAGCCATGATCATTTATTTACTTGTTGTTGTTTATGGCTGCTTTTGCACTACAACAGCAGAGTTGAGTAGTTGCAATAGCAACTCTATGGCCTGGAAATCAAAAGTAGTTGCTCTGAACCTTTACATAAAATTTTCACAGACTACTGATCTACTCGCTTCTTTCCAAGACCCTGTCCCCAATTTCCTTTCAGGTTCTTGGTCAATGAAGCCATTTGCCACTGCCTTCAACTCTGTATATTTTCACCTTTGGCTACTTCTCTTTCTACACAGAGTAGGTGACCAGATGTATCACCCAAAGTTCTCACCATTGGTAGGAACTCCCCCCCCCCAATACTTTTTCAGGGTCACTCCTGGGTGAGACAGTACTGTACCAGCAGTCCACTTTTGGCTTATACCCACATAGCAAGGCAGTTCACCCAAGAATCAGCCTTAACGTTTTGCTTCTATCTTGAACTTGTAGTCTCAGGAAGAGGCATCGGTGCATCAGAGGAGGGTGACACGGGGCTCTAAGTGCTTGGGTAGCTTACTTTGGCCTCTGGCCCAACTTGATAGGTACTACTTAAATTTTATGATGAGTTGCTGCCAGGCTCACTCAAACTCATAACTTGGTAGGTCTGAGAGAAACCGGGTCATGACAGGCAGTTCTGGCCACGTGGTCACTCAATGTCCCATAGTCAGATTTTTCATCTCCGTCATGGTCCGGGAGCATTAGGAGCTGTTTTATAGTCATGGATTTGCCATGCACTCCTCACAGGTCTTCTCTCACCGTAGGAACCTCCATTATCACAGTCTCCTGGATTACATGGTCCAATGGCAGGGTTGCTTGCAATGTCATGGGAGTCAGTTGTAGACTTTTCTTGTCCTGGGCCCCACCCACTGTTGTCAGCCTTCCAAGTGATCCAATAAATAGGTCAGAGCAGTTCTCCCCATTATGAAACATTCTATCTCCAAAACCCAAAATAGCTATATAAGTGTTGTGCTTCCTTATCAGTGGATCTTTAAACACTTTACTAATGTGGTGGGGCCAGAATCTCCCAAGGATTTAACCTCACTTCTCTGGTGAGCATGACTTGCTATTTCTTCCTCACACGGTCCACTTAACACTATGCACTATTATAGTGGACCAAGGTGATGCTCTTCGGGATGTTGAGATAGTCCAGATCTACTGGAACTATGTTATCATGGAGTGCCGTGCTGAATTTAAAATATGTCCACACATTTGGTAGAGCATGTGACTCTTGATCTCAGGGTTATAAGTTGGGGCCCCAAGCTGGGTGTAGAGATTATTTAAAAATAAAATCTTGGGGCATCTGGGTAGCTTAGTTGGTTAAGCATCTGACTCTTGATTTCAGCTCAGGTCATGATCCTACAGTTTGTGAAGGCCTGTGTCGGGCTCTGCACTGTCAGTGAGGAGCCCGCTTGGCATTCTCTCTCTCTCTCTCTGTCCCTCCTCTGCTTGCACTCATGCTCTCTCTCTCCCTCAAGGATAAATATACATTAAAAAAAATAAAAAATCTTAGTGGTGCCTGAGTGGCTCAGTCAGTTAAGCATCCAACTTCTACTCAGGTTCATGAGTTCGAGCCCCATGTTGGACTCTGTGCTGACAGCTCGCAGCCTGGAGCCTGCTTCAGACTCTGTGTCTTCCTCTCTTTCTCTGTCCCTCCCCCCCAGCAAAAATAAACATAAAAAAAAAAAAAAGAAAAATTAAAAAAATAAAAACTCTTAGAAAAAATATGTCCACAAATTCTTTCACATTCCTTGCTTCAGGAGGCAGAGCCTAATGTCTCTTTTTTTGTTCTGAGGGAAGTTAGCTGCCATGTTGTGAGAACACTTAAGCAACCACAAGCCCATGTGATGAGGAACTGAGGCTTCCAGCCAATATCCATGTGAATGAATCATCTTGAAAGTGAATCCTCCAGCCCCAGTTAAGCCTCCAAATGACTGCAGAACTTATAGATACCCTGATTACACTCACGTGAAAGATTCTGAGCCAAGACCACTCAGCTAATTTCCTCCTGCCCTCCTGACTCATAGAAAACTGTGAGATAATAAATATTGTCTGTTCCAGGGCTTCTGGGACACGGTGCCATGAGATGTTTCTCCCTACTTATACGTGTACAATCCTGAAGTGTGAGGAATCTTCATCAATGGGGGCAATAGCCAGTGGACAAAAGCTCCTCCAGGCTTCTCAGATGGTCCCACAGAATCAAGCACTAGTTACGTATTGTGGTGGCCAGTTCGTCAATGCATCCTTGTACTCACTTTCTCTTTTTCCTCGTTTCTCTCTCTCTCACTTAAAAAAATTTTTTTTTAATGTTTATTTATTTTTGAGAGAGAGAGTGTGAGAGTACGAGTGAGGGAGGGGCAGAGAGAGGGACACACAGAATCTGAAGCAGGCTCGAGACTCCGAGCTGTCAGCACAGAGCCTGGTGCAGGGCTCCAACCCACGAGCCATGAGCTCATGACCTGAGCCGAAGCCAGACGCTTAACCTACTGAGCCACCCAGGTGCCCCTCTCACTTTTTTAAATTGAAGTAAGCTCTACACCCAACGTGGGGCTTGGACTCATGACCCTGAGATCAAGAGTCACATGCTTTACCAACAAAGCTAGCCAGGTGTCCCTCCCTATTTCTGTCTTCTTCACTCTTGTTCTCTGGAATCACCTTCCCCAAAGGCGATCTTTTGTCTGCATCCAGGAAGACCTACAAGATATTGGAAAAAAGGCACTTGACACAATTCAAACCTGGTTTTTATATATTTAACTGCCC
This sequence comes from Herpailurus yagouaroundi, assembly GCF_014898765.1. Classification (NCBI taxonomy): domain Eukaryota; kingdom Metazoa; phylum Chordata; class Mammalia; order Carnivora; family Felidae; genus Herpailurus; species Herpailurus yagouaroundi. Next base: position 476,073 of record NW_024412452.1, read on the forward strand.
AAAAGTTAGCATCTTATCTTACTTAATATAGAAATACTGAAGTCAGGAACAGTGCTGCTAGTGTCTCCACTATGATTTAACATGATTTTGGAAGTATCAGCCAAAACATACACAAGAGAAAGCATTTTAGACAAGAAATACAATAATTGGAAAAGAAGAGAGAAAGGATCTCCGTTTGGCAGCACACCTGGCAGTCTGCAGATGTCTTTTGCTTTGATAGTATTTGGATGGGACAGACCCAGGGATTCCCCTTCTACCCGCCTAGGAACATGCCCCAATATCCTCTCCATTCCCATCTCCAGACCATCTCCTCATCCATTCCCTTGCCTCCCAGACCAGCTAACACCATTTTTTTGTGCTTAGCCACTTGTCACCAACCAACTTGAGCTCCCAAATTCGAATTATTCCACCTACATGGAGGCCATCGTCAACCACCTGGATGACCTGCACCTGCTGGCCTCCAACACCTGTCTCTCCTGGGCTTCTATTTTGAGCATGAAGTTGTGGCTCTGGAGGGTGTGGCTCTCTTCTAGACCTGCAGAAGCCACCCCAAGATGAGTGGGGCTAAGCCCTGGACACCATAGAAAACACTGTGCCCTGGGGCACCCCAGTGGCTCTGTCTATTAAGCATCAGACTCTTAGTTTTGGCTCAGATCATGATCTCACAGTTGGTGAGTTCGAGTCCTGCATCAGGCTCTTCACTGTCGGTGCAGTGAGAACTCCTTCTCTCTCTGGCCCTCCGCAGCTTGTGTTCTCTCTCTCTCTCAAAATAACTAGATTAAACAAAAAGGGAGGAGGAGGAGAAAACACCGTGCCCCTGGAGAAAAACCCAAACCAGGGCCTTTGACAACCGCAAGCTTGGGGTTCTGCCCACGCAGACCCCCACATCTGAGACTTTCTGGAGAACCACTTCCTAGATGAGGAGGGGAAACTCATCAAGATGATGGCGACCACCTGACTCACCTCTGCAGGCTGGTCAGCCACTAGGCTGGACAAGGATCTCTTCAAAAGGCTCACTCCCCGGGGCACCTGGGTAGCTCGGTTAAGCGATCAGGTCATGATCTCACAGTTCGTGAGTTCGAGCCCCGCGTTGGGCTCTGTGCTGACGGCTCAGTGCCTGGAGCCTTCTTCAGATTCTGTGTCTCCCTCTCTGTGCCCCTCCCCGCCTTATACTCTGTCTCTCTCTCTCAAAAATAAATAAGCATTAAAAAATAAAGGTTCATCCCTCAAGTAAGACTAACAGTGTGCATACTCTGGCAGACTTTGAAGGGGTCCCTCCGGCACTCCCCTGTTGTCTGGGCTTCTGCCTGACCTTTCCCTTGCAGCCACCAAGAGGCTTTCAACCACCTTGGAGCCCCCACCCAAGTCATGCACCAAGCGGAAACAATAAGGCTTTTCGCAGCAAAAACACAAAACAAAACAAACAACAAACAAACAAAAAAGCAAAAACCTATCTCTGTTTGCAGATAATATAATTATTCAGGTGGAACATCCAAAAGAGTTGAAAGGAAAATAATCATAACAATAAGAAAATTTAGTAAAGTAACATGATATAAAATCAACATTAGAAATCGACAACCTTCATATACACAAACACTAAACAATTAGAAAATATAATGAAAGAGAAGATTCATTTAAAATAGCAAAGGGGTGCCTGGCTGGCTCAGTTGGTAGAGCATGTGATTCTTGATCTCCTGGGTGGTGAGGTCAAGCCCCATGCTGGGCACAGAGTGTACTTAAAAAAAAAAAATTTTTTTTTTTAAACCTTGAAAAACAAAGTAGCAAGGGGAGCCTGGGTGGCTCAGTTGGTTAAGCATCTAACTCTTAATTTCAGCTCAGGTCATGATCTCATGGCTCATGAGCTCCAGCCCCAAATTGGGCTCTCTACTGACAGTGTGGAGCCTGCCTGGGATTCTCTCTCTCCCTCTCTCTGCCCCTCCCCAACTCGTGCTTACGCACACTCTCTCTCTCTCTCAAAGTGAATAAACATTTAAACAAATAAAAATAGGGGCGCCTGGGTGGCTCAGTCAGTTAAGCCTCTGACTTCGGCTCAGGTCATGATCTCGCAGTTCGTGAGTTCGAGCCCCGCGTCGGGCTCTGTACTGACAGCTCAGAGCCTGGAGCCTGTTTCGGATTCTGTGTCTCCTTCTCTCTCTCTCTGACCCTCCCCCGTTCATGCTGTGTCTCTCTCTGTCTCAAAAATAAATAAGCATTAAAAAAAAATTTTAAACAAATAAAAATAAAGTAGCAAAAATAAAATAAAATATCTCGCGCAGACCTAAAAGAAATGTCCAAATGCTATATTGGTGGAAACTACAAAACATACATAAAAGATACAAAAGTGGACTTGAACAAATGGAAAGATGTACCATGCTCTTGAATAGAAAGGCTTACTATCATAAAGATGTCAATTCTCTCTAATGTATGTGATGCATTAATCATGATTTCAATGGAAATTACCATCGGGTTTTGCTTTTTCGTTTTCATAGAACCAAACAAGTTTATAATATAAATATGTTATAGGAGAATAAACAAGGAATAGAAACATGGAGAGGCTAGCCTCCAAGAAATTAAAACATTAAAGTCTGTATGACTAAGACAGTATAGAAGTGACACGTGAACAGACAGAAGGACAGATGGATGGAATTGAATAGAAAATCCAGAAATAGGGACGCCTGGCTGGCTCAGTAAGTGGAGCATGTGACTCTCCCTCTTGGGGTCGTGAGTTCAAGCCCCACATTGGGCATGGAGCCTACTTAAAAAAAGAGAGAAAGAGAGAGAAAAAATCCAGAAATAGACCTAAGTGCAAAAGGAAATTTGGCATGCAACAAAGGATGTATCTCCAATCAGTGGGGGAAAAGACAAACTTTTAAATAAATGGTGTTGAGACAACTGTGTACCCATATGGAAACACACTGGACAACTCCCAGTTGAGACAACCGTGTACCCATATGGAAAAAGATAACATGAGATCCATTATTCTCATGCATTGGAATAAATAATAAATGAGTAGGAGATCTAAATGTGAAACATGGGGACACGTGGGTGGCTCAGTGGGTTAGTGTCAGTCATGATCACACAGTTCGTGAGTTCGAGCCCCACATTGGGCTCGCTGCTGTCACTGCAGAGTCTGCTTCAGATCCTCTGTCCCCCTCTCTCTCTTACCCCCCTCTCAAAAATAAATCAACATTTAAGAAATAAACAAATAAATATGAAAAATGAAAACGTATAAATACTAGAAAGAAACTGGAGTGCATTTCCTTATAACTTGGGAGTGGGGGAAACAATAATTTGATAAATCAGAAGAAACAGAAGAAAAGGTTAATAAACTTTACTATGTAGATATAAATATGCTTTTGCAGGGAGAAAGAGAGAGAACGTAAATTTTCAAAAGGCAAATTGATGAACTGGGAAAAAGTATTTATAATTTATATCACAAAGGGCTAATGCTCTTAATGTATGATATGAAGTATTCCTGATTTTTAAAATGAGATCAATATATGAACATAGATAGGAAAAGAAATGCAAATGGCAAAGATGCTCAAACTTTTTTATAATAAAGGAAGTGCATATTAAAATTACTCTGAAATAACATTTCTTTCCTATCAGATTGGCAAAAATCCAAAAGTTTGACAACATACTCTGATGGTGAGATGTGGGGAGTTGGGCTCTCTTATATGTTTCTCATGGAATGCAGAGTGATACAATCTTTATGGAAGGCAATTTGGCAATATCTAGCAAAATTAACTATGCATTTATCCTTTGATTTAGCAATCCTACTTCTAGGAAATCTATCCCAAAGACTCACAGGTAAGACTACGATCTCACATACAAACAAGGAGCATTTTGTACACTATTTGTAATAAAAAAGACTGTAAATAATACAAAAGTCCATCAATAAGGAACTGATTAAATGTTACATTCATGCAATCAAATACTGCATAGATGTAAAAAGCAGTGAGAAACTCTATGGCTGTTTGTGTCCCCTCAAATTTTACCTCCTGAAGCCTTAATCAACCACCATGTGATCATATCTGGAGATAGGAGAGAGCCCTGCGTCAGGCTCTGCACTGACAGTGTGGAGACTGCTTGGGATTCTCTCTCTCCCTTTCTCTCTCTGCACCTCCTCCTTACCCTCTGCCCCACCCCTCCCCTATATCTCAAAATAAATAAATAAAATATCTCTAAATAAATAAACTTAAAAAAGAATTCTTACTTGGATATTTTACATCATCCAAGAAGATCTAGTCTCATTACAAATTTCTACTATAGAAGATGTTAGTGAGATGTGATGTGCAATATGTGTGTTTTTTCCCCTACTGAAAACTAAAAATGACTTTTTAGCCAAACTTCCTTTAAAAAATAGTAAAAAAAAAAAAATAGTTAAGCTTAGCTTAATGTAATTGATTTCTTTACACAAAATTTTTATTTTTATTTATTTTTTTAAAGATTTTATTAAAAAAATTTTTTTAATGTTTATTTGTTTTTGAGAGACAGAGAGACAGAGCACGAGCCAGGGAGAGGCAGAGAGAGAGGGAGACACAGAATCCGAAGCAGGCTCCAGGCTCCGTGCTGTCAGCACAGAGCCCAACATGGGGCTCAAATCCACAAGCCATGAGATCGTGACCTGAGCCGAAGTTGGATGCTTAACCAACTGAGCCACCTAGGAGCCCCTAAAGATTTTATTTTTAAGTAATCTCTACACCCAACGTAGAGCTTGAATTTGCAATCCCAAGATCAGCTCTGCCCACTGAGCCAGCCAGGTGCCCCTACACAAAATTTTAAACAGCTTTATTGAAATGTATTTCACATACAATTGCAAGTGTTCAATTCAGTGGCTATTAGTACATTTACAGAGAAGTGTGACTATTGCCACAGTCAATTTTGGAACATTTTCATCATCTCAAAATGCAACCTGATGGGAGAAGCTGCAGCCATATTGCAAAGGGGCATGCATACAGTAATGAAAAGAATTTGTGACCATTTAAAAACCAATCCATCACATGCAGCGACATCATATTGTATCAAAAGCACTGAAGCTATAAAAGACAGATGGAGTCATTTCATTTTAAGAGAGAGAGAGAGACAGAGCATGAGCAGGGGAGGGGCAGAGAGAGAGGGAGACACAGAATCCAAAGTAGGCTCCAGGCTCTGAACTGTCAGCACAGAGCCCGAACAGAGCTCGAACTCACAAACCGTGAGATCATGACCTGAGCCGAAGTCAGACACCCAACCGACTGAGCCACCCAGGCGCCTCAAATGGAGTCATTTCAAAAGGGCACAGGGGACACCCTGAAGGGGCTTCCACTGGCCTAAGATGGGACAATTGGGATTTCCTTTAAAATACTCCAGAAAACAAACAAACGAAGTTGGGGTATGGATAGATGAAATAAGATTGGCAGAATGTTGAGAAACGTTGAAACTAAGTTATGGACACATGAAGTTTCATTTTCATTAATTTACATTAATTTTTAATGTTTTGTTTACATTTAAGAGAGAGAGGGACCGAACGCGAGCAGGGAAGGGACAGAGAGAGATGGAGACAGAATCCGAAGCAGGCTCCGGGCTCTGAGCTCTCAGCACGGAATCCAATGCGGGGCTCAAACCCATGAACCGCGAGGTCATGACCTGAGCTGAAGTCGGATGCTTAACCGACTGAGCCAGCCAGGCGCCCTACTAGTCTCTTTACATTTGCTGTATTTGAATTTTCCTTAAGACAATTTTTAAAATATTATTTAATATGTAAAAATGTTAAAACTATTATTAAATTTTTAAAACTATTATTTAATATTCAGAGTAAAAATTTTGGGAAATACAGAAATATAAAGAGTATAGAAATGATCGGTAAATCCCACCACTCAGAAATACAATTATTGGACTGTTCTTCTAGGCTGTTCCTATTCGTATGTGCAAACCGTGGTCTCTCCAGCATTGCTCAAGAGTGTCATTAACCATCATTAAATAAACACAGCCGGGGCGCCTGGGTGGCGTAGTCGGTTAAGCGTCCTTCAGCCAGGTCAGGATCTCGCGGTCCGTGAGTTCGAGCCCCGCGTCGGGCTCTGGGCTGATGGCTCAGAGCCTGGAGCCTGTTTCCGATTCTGTGTCTCCCTCTCTCTCTGCCCCTCCCCCGTTCATGCTCTGTCTCTGTCCCAAAAATAAATAAACGTTGAAAAAAAAAATTTTTTTTTAAATAAACACAGCCTTCTGCCACTCTTCAGGCAGCCGCACCTCACGGTTACCTGTGGGAGAAGCAACTTGCTTGCAGACTGGCACTTGCAATTTAAAGTCTCTGTCCCGGGGCACCTGGGTGGCGCAGTCGGTTAAGCTTCCGACTTCAGCCAGGTCAGGATCTCGCGGTCCGTGAGTTCGAGCCCCGCGGCAGGCTCTGGGCTGATAGCTCGGAGCCTGGAGCCTGTTTCCAATTCTGTGTCTCCCTCTCTCTCTGCCCCTCCCCCGTTCATGCTCTGTCTCTCTCTGTCCCAAAAATAAATAAACGTTGAAAAAAAAAATTAATAAAAAAATAAATAAATAAAGTCTCTGTCCCTGGCACTGTGGTTTTGAGGCACATGTTTGAAACCAGGTTTTGTTTTGTTTTCTGTTTTTTGTTTTTTTGCCCTGACTCATGATCTTACTTGGGCAGGTCCCTTCTGGCCCTCACACAGGTCTGTCCTTGAACTTGCTTAGCTGCCGATTTCTGCGCAGTTTGTCAGGGCCCACTCCCCGCAAAGGGAATTGGGAGTATGCCATAAACCCATATATATCTTTTAACGTAAGCTCTATGCCCACATGGGGCTTGAACTCACAACCCCAAGATCTACCAACTAAGCCAGGCAGGCACCCCGTATACTTACATTTGAAATTAGCCCATCGTAAACGTACCCCATGCATTTGGAGAGACTCTGTCCTCCACCTTTATATATTACTGGGTAACAAGAAGCGTTCAATTTTTTGGTTTAATTTATATGGATTTATTTTGCAAACTTGACAAATCAGGATCATACCCTACTTTGTTCATGTACCATGAAATATACGTTATGCTATAATTTTTAGTGCTGGCATAATTTTCTGAAGTCTGCATGTTATACATTGAAATTTTCCATAGCATTTTTCACAGCTCTAAATAATGCCGCAACGGGTGGTTTTGTAAATAAACCTTCCCCTCCCTCTCTATTTCCTTAGGACACGGTTCTAGAAATGGGATTACTGCATCAAGGCATTTGAACATTTAAAAAATCCTCCTATGCATGTGTGTCATATTTTTAAGTATTGTCAATATGTTATGTGAAAAATGGTAACTTCCTTTGATTTGCTTTTCTTTGATTACTAGTGAATCTAAAGAAGCATTTTAATGATGCTGGGGAAAGCCCAGGAGATTTTAAGGGGAAAGAGGACACAACTCTCTTTTGAAGGGCAATACTTTATGTAATTACAAAAAAAATTTTTTTAATGTTCATTTTTGAGACAGAGGGAGACAGAGCACAAGTGGGGGAGGGCAGAGAGAGAGAGGGAAACACAGAATCTGAAACAGACTCCAGGCTCTGAGCTGTCAGCACAGAGCCCAATGCGGGGCTTGAACCCACGAACCATGAAATCATGACCTGAGCCGAAGTCGGACACCGAACCAACTGAGCCACCCAGGCGCCCCAAGGGAGGACAATACTTTAAATGTGTGTCATATCGACTTAGCAGTGGTAGAAGTGAGTGGTAGAGAATGCCTGCGTGGCTCAGGAAGTTAAGTGACAGACTCTTGATTTTGGCTCAAGTCATGACCTCACAGTTCTTGAGAATGAGCCCCACATCGGGCTCTGCACTGACAGTGTGGAGGCTGCTTGGGATTCTCTCTTTCCCTCTCTCTCTCTCTCTCTCTCTCTCTCTCTCTCTCGCCTTCTCTCTCTGCCTTCTCTGTCTATCAAAAATAAATTAATAAACTTAAAAGGAGAAGGAGAAGAACAAGGAGAAGAAGGAGAAGGAGGAGGGGGGAGGGGAAGGAGAAGGAGGAGGAGGAGGAGGAGGGGAAGGAGAAGTGAGTGGTAGAGTGCTGAGGCCAGAGAGACTTGGGCTTGAAGTCTAGCACCTTCTAGAGTTGACCTTGGGCAGGTTCGTTGTTGGTTTCTGCATCTGTAAGAAAGGAGTCATGGGAGTACCTATCTCCTTGTGTCCTGTGGAGACCTCCTGAGGCAACCCACCCACAGTTCAGCTTGTGCCTGCCCTCGAGTAAACATTCAACACATCACTGTCAGGGTCATGACATGTATGGACATTGGGAAATATTCCAAAACGTTAACAGTGATTGTAGCTGGATAGTAATACTTTGTGTGAGTTTTGGCTGTGTGTGGGGGGTGGGGTTTCCCTTACCTTGTTCTATATTTTTGAAGTTTTTTACATTGATCATGCGTTACTTTAATGCATTCAAAAAACTTTCAAAAATGTGTTTTTTAAAATACACCTCCCAGCTGGAAGTCCTCACTCCCCAAGGTTTGCAAACTTTTCAGCACTAAGCCGGCCCCCCAGGCAGCTGCCCCCCACCCCAGCCGCAGCTGCCTGCCCGGAGTCTCAGCAGGCTGCTAGGATCAGTGTCTCGGGGCTGCCTGCCAGGTGCACAGCTGTGACCCCTTGCAGCTTGAGCTGCTCTAGCCACGGTGAATCGAGGGCCCGGCTGGCCCGGGAGAGGGTCCTGCCGGAGTTGAGCAGAGATGAAGGAGCCAAAAACTGCTGCGCTCGTCCCAGCCCATCCGGTACCACCATCTGTGTTTCTGGCCTGGCAAACCCCAGCAGGCCTTGGATTATTTTTAGAATTGACAGAGGCCTTCCAGATCACCTAGCCTGTGGCTCAGCCTAGGCTGCGCATAAGACTCATTCTGGAAGCGTCTTGAAACAAACGGATGCTCAGGCCCTACTGCAGACCTACTAGATCCAAAAATCTCCGGAGGTGGACACTGCCGTCCACGGGTGATTCTGATGGGCAGACAGTCCAAACTCTGCAGTTCACTGTTGGGGGCCTGGAAGCCAAAGAGTGTCAGTCACATGGTACACTGCGGGACTCACACACAGACCTCAGCCTGCTAATGCAGACAGATCTTCCCAGTACTGATGTATCGAGAGGTCTGAGTGGTTTACAGAGATTTCCTTGGACGTCATCTCAATTAGTCCCCATAACACGGGGTGAGGAAGGTGACTAGATATTATCTCTGCTTTGAAGACTAGGAAACTGAGGCCCAGATGGGTGAATTCCAAAGTCTGAGATAGACCAGAGCTCTAATCTGACTTAATTCCCAAGACGCCCAGAGGCATGATTCCTTCCAGGGGGAGACACTCAGGTGAGAATGCCTTGGAGGGCTTACATTCCTGAGCCCTGCCCCAGACCCACTGTATCAACACATCTGGGTGTGAGGGAGAGTATGTGCAGTTTCTAGAAAGTCCTCAAGAGACTAAAGCCTGAGGATCATTTCAGGTGCATCCACTGTGGTGACCCGAGGCTAAATAGCAACAGAATATGCCTATTTAGAATTTAGTTTCAATGGGCACGGGGTCGGGGGTGGTGCGGGACAGGGGGAGACTTCTAAGTTCAAGATGGATGAACAAAAGAAAACCTCAAAAACATTATAATTAATACTCTCAGAGAGATAAGATGCTACATTTATTCAAGTAAGATAGGATGGTACTTAATTTTAAAAGGAATGGCAACATTGAAAAGTAAACAAAATTCTAAGCGACGGTGCCTTTTAACCCCAAATCTTGGCTTAGCCACACTATCAGTTAGGTATACATAAAGACATTTTCAGATTTTCAAAGTAAAAAATGAACCAAACAGCAAATAAACACACAAAACAATGTGTCCTTTCTCAGAAGGCTATTGTGTATCAGACCTAGAAACCAACCAGTTCAGATCGGAGCAAAGGGACAAAGGACAGAGAAATCTAGATGAATGTCTTCAGGAAAACAATGGACGGGATATATTTGAACCTATGGAAAATCATAACAAGACGCATTGTATGGAGCTGTGGGAATGCAGAGGAAACCTTGGCCAGAGACTTGGAGAAAGCTAAACAAATAAGAATGAGGCAGGGGCAGCTGGCTGGTTCAGTTGATGGAGGGTTGCGACTCTTGATCTCGGGGTTGTGAGTTCAAGCCCCATGATGGGTGTAGAGATCACTTAAAAATAAAATTTTTAAAAAAACATTAAATATAAATTCTATTTTAGTTGTAAATGTTTATAGTAAATAAACATTTGGGAGGGGCAGAGAGAGAAGGAGAGAGAGAATCCCAAGCAGGCTCCGTGCTGTCAGCATAGAGCCCGAATGTAGGGCTCGATCTCATGAACCGTGAGATCCTGACCTAAGCCGAAATCAAGAGTCCCCAAAAAAAGAAAAAAAAAAAAATGAGGCAAACACAAAAAATAATGTTAGAAATGAAATGTAATTTTAAAAAAGGTAATCAAAAAAAGAAGAAAGAAAAAAGGAAAAAAGAAAGAAAGAAAAGGAAATGTAATCCAAATACTTCACCTAGCTTAGTTGTGAACAGTATTTCATAGGTATAATAATGGAAACACTGATTATTTCACCAAAAACTGTGATACATCAAAAAAAATTTAATGTTTATTTATTTTTGAGAGACAGAGACAGAGAGACAGAGCACGAGCAGGGGAAGGGCAGAGAGAGAAGAAGACACAGAATTCGAAACAGGCGCCAGGCTCCCAGCTGTCAGCACAGAGCTGGACGCGGGGCTCCAACCCCAAACCACAAGATCATGACCTGAGCTGAAGTTGGATGCTTAACCGGTTGAGCCACCCAGGCGCCCTGCAAAAGTGTGATACATTTATTTATTTGTTTGTTTATTTATTTTTAATTTTTTTAATGTTTTTTATTTATTCTTGAGAGAGAGAGAGAGAGAGAGAGTGGGGGAGGGGCAGAGAGAGAGGGAGACACTGAATCCGAAGCAGGCTCCAGGCTCTGAGCTGTCAGCACAGAGCCCGACACGGGGCTCAAACTCACGAATCATCATGATCTGAGCCGACGTCAGATACTTTACCGACTGAGCCACCCAGGCGCCCCAAAAGCGTGATACATTTGAAAGCTAAGGGAAGGGGTGCTTGGGAGGCTCAGTCACTTAAGCATCTGACTCTTGATTTCAGCTCAGGTCATGACCTCACGCTTCCTGAGACTGAGACCCACATTGTGCTTTGCATGGACAGCACGGAGCCTTCTTGTGATTCTCTCTTGCCCTTGCGTGCTCTCTCTCTCAAAATAAAGAAATAAACGTAAGAAAAAAAAAGGACATAGGAAGGAGGGAAGTGTAAGTTTGAGAGCTAACGCCCCTTTCTGCCACAATGGGAGAAAGTGAAGGGAGAAAGTGAAAGTCAGTGAAGACTGAAGGGATAATAAGTAAAACTGATTATCAAGGGCTAGCAGAACATACATGTTATCTAAAAATATAGAGGTAAATGCTAAGAGAAAATGAGAATAATTGAAAGTGGTTGCTGCCAGGGAGTTGGGGCAGGAAGAAAAGGGGAGAGAAGGGAAGAACCAGGAGACTCATGATTTTCTTAGACTTTTAGCCATTGTTTGACTTTTTAAGTTATATGTGTGTATTACTGAATCAAAAGAAAGAAAAAATCATTGCGTCCAAAGGTAAATTCCAAAAATGTTAGACCCCGGGGCACCTAGCTGGCTCAGTCGGTGAAGCATGCGACTCTTGATCTCAGGGTCACGAGTTTGAGCCTCATGTTGGGTGTAGAGGTGACTTAAAAAAGAAGAAGGTTTGACCCAATAGCATCTTTGTTTGGTAGAATATCAGAAAGGAAGGAGCACACATTTGCAGCACACGTGCCAATAAAAGATTTGTGGGGAGAATATGTAAAGAATTCTTGGGGCGCCTGGGTGGCGCAGTCGGTTAAGCGTCCGACTTCAGCCAGGTCACGATCTTGCGGTCCGGGAGTTCGAGCCCCGCGTCGGGCTCTGGGCTGATGGCTCGGAGCCTGGAGCCTGTTTCCGATTCTGTGTCTCCCTCTCTCTCTGCCCCTCCCCCGTTCATGCTCTGTCTCTCTCTGTCCCAAAAATAAATAAACGTTGAAAAAAAAATTAAAAAAAAAAAAAAAAAGAATTCTTTCTTACTCATCAATGAGGGAGGGGGGCTGAATCTAAAAAGAAATGGACAAAAGCTATAAACAGGAATCATGAACAGTCCACAGATCTATGAAAAATTTCTCACTAGAAATCAGAGACACAAAATAAAATAAAATAAAATACCATTAATAAAAATAAAATGTCATTTTTTCTTTTTTTGCCTTTTTCTTTTTTCTTTTTTGATATGATTTTAACATTTTATGGTGTAGTCTTCTTTATTTTTAAAGTTTATTTCTTTTGGGGGCGCCTGGGTGGCGCAGTCGGTTAAGCGTCCAGTGACTTCAGCCAGGTCACGATCTCGCGGTCCGTGAGTTCGAGACCCGCGTCAGGCTCTGGGCTGATGGCTCAGAGCCTGGAGCCTGTTTCCGATTCTGTGTCTCCCTCTCTCTCTGCCCCTCCCCCGTTCATGCTCTGACTCTCTCTGTCCCAAAGATGAATAAACGTTGAAAAAAAAATTAAAAAAAAAAAAGTTTATTTCTTTTGAGAGAGAGTGAGCGCAAGAGGGGGAGGGGCAGAGAAGGAGGGAGAGAGGGAATCCCAAGCAGGCTCTGCACAGCCAGCACAGAGCCGGACGCAGGCCTTGAATCCACTAGCCATGAGCTGAAGTCAGATGATCAACCAACTGAGCCACCCAGGCGCCCCTTTTTGGGGCTTTTTAAAACAATGACATTTTAATTTTGTTTTGCCATCTTTTCCTTCTGCTAGTAGGGAATTCATATACACTTTTACATTCTTTTAGTAGCCAGGTATACATAAGAAAGTGTGGAGATAGTATCTTAACACTCTTTTTGAAAAAAATCCAAGGATCTTGTGTATTTGTCCAGTATTTTAGTTTTGTGGTTAACTCTACAAATTATGCATTAGAATAATTAATTATAACATACAGTACATATTCAGATTTCCGATATACGTACAGATTTCTTCGCTATTTCTTTTTGCGTTTCCGTTTTCTTCTTCCTGAAGTACAGGAGGAGACACTGCCAGTACCCCACCCAGATCTCTCTCCCTGGGTTGGTGTGCCCACTCCTCTAGCTGCAGTGAGTGTGGTCTGCCCAAACCTCACAGCCCTGCCTTGAGGACGGAGTGCCAATGACTACTAGCCAATGATGGGAGGGCTGGGACATAAGGCCAGCCCCCTTGCATCAGAGTGGGACAACTCGGAAGGGCCATTTGTGCTCCAGAGCTCCCCGTGGGACTAGTCTGTTGGTGGACTTCAGTACTCTAAGGTTTCTCCTTAGAGTACTATCTCAATAAATCGCTTGCAGGAGAACCCCAACACAGGCTCTGTTCTGAAGGATTCTGACCCCACGACTGCATCCTTTGTATGTGTCTACTCTTTACCATTTTCCCCATTTTGTTTCTCTGAAGCTGTTGATTTCCTCCTTGAAAAGAAGGTATTTCTTTCCCTCTTGGCCCTTTAAAGAGATCATTTTAAATTTTCTTTTTTTCAACGTTTATTTATTTTTGGGACAGAGAGAGACAGAGCATGAACGGGGGAGGGGCAGAGAGAAAGGGAGGCACAGAATCGGAAACAGGCTCCAGGCTCTGAGCCATCAGCCCAGAGCCTGACGTGGGGCTCGAACTCACAGACCACGAGATCGTGACCTGGCTGAAGTCGGACGCTTAACCAACTGCGCCACCCAGGCGCCCCTAAAGAGATCATTTTAAATAAGCATGTGAGAAGATGCTCAATATCATCAATCATTAAGGAAATGCAAATCAAAATCACAAAGAGATACCACTTCAAATCCACTAAAATGGTTACAATGAAATAGATGGGCAATAACAAGTGTCAGCAAGGATTTGGAGTCATTGGAACCCTCACTTATTATTGATGTAAAATAGTGCAGCTATTTTGGAGAACAGTATGGCTGTTCATCAAAAATTTTGACATAGGGGTCGCCTGGGTGGCTCAGTCGGTTGAGCGCCCGACTTCCGCTCAGGTCATGATCTCACAGTTTGTGAGTTTGAGCCCCGCGTCAGGGTCTGTGCTGATAGCTTGGAGCCTGGAGCCTGCTTCGGATTCTGTGTCTCCCTCGCTCTCTGCCCCTCCCCCACACGCGCTCTGTCTCTCTCTGCCTCTCAAAAACAAAGAAAAATAATTAAAAAAAAATTTTTTTAAATGTTGACATAGAGTTATCATATGGTCCGGCAATTCCATCCCTAAATATCTATTTCAAGAGAAATGTCCACACAAAAACTTTTATGCGAATGTTTATAGTACCATTATTCATAACAGCCAAAAAGTGGAAACCGCTTAAATGTTCATCAACTGATGAATGGATAAACAAAATGTGATATATCCATACAATGGAATGTTATTCAGCAGAAAGAAAGAAAGAAAGAAAGAAAGAAAGAAACTATTGATCCATACAACATGAAAGCAGGCTAACTGAAAGAGCTTAGACTCAAAGACCACATATAGTGTGATTCCATTTATATGAAATATTCAGAACAGGGAAATCTGTAGAGACAGAAAGCAGACTGGTAATTGGGGCTGGAGGAAGAGAGGAGAGACTGGGAAGTGACAGCTAGTGGATGTGGGATTCCTTTTAGGCGGGATAAAAATGTCCTAAAGTTGATTGTACTAATAACTGTACAACCCCATGACTATACTAAAAACATTGAATTGTGTACGTACTTTTTGTTTGTTTTATTTATTTTGAGTGGGGAAGGGGCAGAGGGAGAGGGAGAGGGAGAGAGAGAGAATCCCAAGCAGGCTCAGTACACTCAGTGCAAAGCCTGATGTGGGGCTTAAACTCACAAACTGTGCCATCATGACCTGAGCCAAAGTCAGACACTTAACTGAGAGAGCCACCCAGGTGCCCCTCGAATTGAGTGCTTTAAATGGGTGAATCATATGGCATGTGAATCATATTTCAGTAAATCTACTTACAAAAAGATATTAATCTAACAATTGGATTCCTTGGTATTTACCCAAATGAATTCAAAACTTATGTCAACACAAGAACCTGAACAAGGATGTTTATAACAGTTTTATTCATAATTGCCCAAGCTGGGACACAACCAAGACGCCCAAACCGGGAAGCAACCAAGACGGATAAATAAACAGCGGTACATCCAGACAGTAGAATATTATTCAGCACTAAAAAGAAATGAGCTATCAAGCCATGAAAAGACATAGGGGACTCTTAAATGCTTATTCCTAAGAGAAAGAAGCCAATCTGAAAAGGCCGTATACTGTATGATTCCCACTATCTGACATTCGGGAAAAGGCAAAGAAAGCTATGGAGACAGGAAAAGGACCAGTGGTTGCTACGGATTGGGAGAGGGAGAGATGAACAGGCAGAGCAGAGGATTTTTAGGGCAATGAAACAACTCTGTAACCTACAATGGTGGACACATGTCGTTGTACATTTGTCAAAACCCATAGAATGTTCAACACCAAGAGCGACCTCTAATGTAAACGTGGACTTTCGGTGACAATGACGTGTCCTTTCAGGGTTGTCAGTTGTAACAAATGCACCACCCTGGGCTCATGTGGAATACATGGGAACTCTGTACTCTCTGTTCGGTTTTGTTGTGAACCTAAAGCTGCTCTAAAAAGAAAATCTATTTGGAAAAAAAGAAACGAAAAAAGTGACAAGCACTTATATTTTTAAGAAAAAGATATTTCACCACCTTCTGGCTTCCATAATTGCTATGAGAAATCTACTGACTATCTAATTGTAGTTTCTTGGTAGGTGACCTGACCATTTTCTGTGGTCTTCTAAAAAGATACTCTTAGATAAGCTCTATGTCAGCAGCTCCGCAATTCACTGCACTGCTTCCAGATGTTGGCTTCTTTTTATTTGTCTTATTTCCTGCAGCTGCGAGTCTGGTCTGTTTCAGTACATAGAAGTCTCTTAGCCATTCAACGATATCACCCTTCCATCCTCTCTAGTCTCTCCTTCTGGAGTTCTGATGGACATATGCTAGACTTTCCCATTCTGCCTTTCTTGTTTTGTAACCTTCTCTTCATATTTTCTATCTCCTTGCCTCCTTCTCTTGCCATTCTGGATCATTTTCCTCTTCATCTTTGTGTAATCTATTTAACCTTTTCATTAAGTTTTTTTTTCCTTCACTTTTCGAGACAATTGTAGATTCACATGCACTTTTCTTTAATGTTTATTTTTGAGAAAGAGAGTGCGCACGCGCGCGCACACACACACACACACACACGAGTGGGGGTGGGGCAGAGAGAGAGAGAGGGAGACACAGATTCCAAAGCAGGCTTCAGGCTCTGAGCTGTCAGCACAGAGCTCCACGCGGGGCTTGAATTCATGAACCGCGAGATCATGACCTGAGCCGAAGTCAGATGCTTGACTGAGCCACCCAGGCGCCCCAATTTCAGGATTTCCCTGTACCAGTGATTTCCTTTGTCTCTCATTGTTTTGCTTTTTCAACAGGGACGTCTACAGCAGCTAGCCCATCTGTGTCCACCGCACGTGGGGGCGGGGGGGGCAAATATCTTTCCTCTTTCGTTGCACAAATTCCCAGAGCCCGACCACGGCTGAGTACGGGAAGTGCACCTGAGGAGCTTCATCTACACCTGATCGTGACCTGGGAGATGAAATTCTGGACTTTGAGCTGATGCTGTAATGGAAAAAGACTTTGGGGGACCTTGGAAAAAAGAGTGAATGTATTTTGCATGAGATCCAGACGTGAATTTGGGGGTGGGGGGCGAACGTGGACTGTGGGCAGCAGCTTCTAAAGAGGCCCTTAGTGATCCCGCCCACAAGTGTTCCTGTGTCCCTCCTTGAATGTGGGCCGCAGAACCTAATACCCTTCCCGACACCAAGAGCACCTGAGCAAGGCACTCCAGACCCAGACGTCGTGGTTCGATGCATGGCCCTGGGCAGCAGGTTCCCCAAGCCAGCAGGACTGACGGACAGCAGGCCGTGGCTTCTCCAGCGGCTCCCACGACCCACTCTGCTCTGGCTCTCCCCAGCCTCTCTGCCTGCGGCTTCACGCATCCTGCCGTCCTCCCGGGCCTATCTGTTCTTCCTGTTCTCCCCGTCCCTGCGAGAGCGCTACCTCCCTAGGCCGCAAGCTTCACACTCTCCCACAGAAACCTCACACTCCACAGGGACCTGAGGAGGAAAGCAGTCTCGGTCACCTTGGAAGTGTCAGGGAAGGAAAACATTCTGATTTTTCAGGGACCCTAGCTCTCCTTAGAGCCCAGGATCCTCATCTCTGGAGGTGGGGACGGGCGCTGGCCCCTCCACGACGTTGCCACGTCCTTAGTCACCGCCCTTCTGGACAGACCTGCTGCTGCTGTGCCGGCGTCTGTGTCCATAGCCTGTTCCTGATGCGAAGGTCGTGCTGGGAGCCGGCTGATTGACAGCTGGAGCTCCTTTGGGGCTCATTAGGGGAAGCCGGGTGGGGATCCTGACAAGTGAGCTCTCCCCTGCCAACCCCAGACCCAGGCAGCAGGCAGGGAGCAGGGGGGACAGGGGGCAGATCTCCCTGGGCTGGATGTCCCCTGCATCCTGCCAGTTCGAGGCCCAGCTGTGCCCACGGTTGAGGGGGAGGCTGCACCCCTAAAGGCCCAGCACTGGACTGGAATATTTGCAAGTGCCGTGCCTCCTTCCCGTGGGTGTCCTCAGAGCCCCGCCGTATGCCCTTCGCTGCTGTCCATTCTAGAGCCCCGCAGGCTACTCAACACCACTTCCAGACTCTTCTTCCCCCACTTCCTGGGCTCATGACACACTGGCCTGGCTGTCATCATTATGACTTGTTGACTTAATCTCCAAAGAGCTCTTTATGAACCATAGTGTTAAAAACTATATGTAGACTCTACGTCCACATCTCTATTCATAGCATAGGCTAATTTTCTATTTCTGTGTATACCCTTTTATGTTGTTCAAATACTTTTAAAAGTTTATTTATTTTGAGAGAGAGGGAGAGAGAGAAAAAGAGCAGGGGAGGGGTGGGAGAGAGGGAGAGACAGACAGAATCCCAAGCAGACTCTGAGCTGTCAGCACAGAGCCCCAAGCGGGGCTCAAACCCATGAACCATGATATCATGACTTGAGCTGAAACCAAGAGTGAGATGCTTAACTGACTGAGCCACCCAGGCACCCCTTGTTCAAATATTTTCATATCTCTTTTGTTACTTTCAAAATCAGGAAAAAATAATAGAGATTTCCAATTTGGAATGTGATTATTTTCTCTCCTGGTGATCAAGTACAAGTACTCCAGAGGCTGGCTGATAGTACTTGGATCCCTGTCCTGAGTAACCTTGAGCAAGATACTTAATCTCTCCATTGCTTTAGAATCCTCACGTGGAAAATGGAGTGAATAACCGTCCTTCCCTCAGGGGGCTGCTGTGAAGATTAAATAAGTCAATGAGTTTGAAGTGCTTATTGATACATAGTTAGTCTTAAAAAAGTATTTGTTAAATAAAAATGGAAAATTCATGGGGCTCCTGGCTGGCTCAGTTGGTAGAGCATGTGACTCTTGATCTTGGGGTTGTGAGTTCCAGTCCCACACTGGGTGGAGAAATTACTTAAAAATGAAATCTTAAAAAAAAAAACAAAACACAACAGAATCAGGGGAGCCTGGGTGGCTCAGTTGGTTCAGCGTCCAACTTTGGCTCAGGTCATGCTCTCACGGTTCATGAGTTTGAGTCCCGTGTCAGGCTCTGTGCTGACGGCTCAGAGTCTGGAGCCTGCTTTGGATTCTGTGTCTCCTCTCTCTCTGTCCCTCCCCTGCTCAAGTTCTGTCTCTCTCTCTCTCTTTCTCAAAAATAAATAAGATGTTTAAAAAAACATTTTTTTTTA
Organism: Herpailurus yagouaroundi; assembly: GCF_014898765.1. Taxonomy (NCBI): domain Eukaryota; kingdom Metazoa; phylum Chordata; class Mammalia; order Carnivora; family Felidae; genus Herpailurus; species Herpailurus yagouaroundi. The sequence goes on from NW_024412452.1 coordinate 494,979, forward strand.
ATTAAAAAAAAACATCAGCTCAGCTGTCTGTGGAAGGCTGGTGAGTCATAGGGCCAATGACTCCCATCTCCGCCACTGCTCTGATCCTCCCCCCTGTGGCCCCTTCTCCCTAAGGTCAGGATTTCAGAATTTACGTTAGTTCCAGTTACTGCTCCAAGCCATTGGTCCAAGACACTGCCCAGTCCGTAGGCCCCTGCAGGTCTCATGCACCTTCGTCAACCTCTGCCTGTGAATTTTGCCCTGACAACAACCAGGGCCTGTGGACAGGCCACCCACGATGTGGCTCTCTGACTTCCCAGTTTAATGAATCCCTCCAGGATTCCTGTCCCTCCAGGGCCATCTTGGAACCATAGGACTGTTCTGACCTTGAACCCGGACTTCGACCACCTGATCCGCCAAGAGCACCATGCCAGTCCGTTAGCCCAACCAGGTATGCTGGTCCCGCACCGTGGAGCATGGCCTAGGACCAAGTCCCAGCCTTCTTGCCTTGCTGAGTGTGAAGGTCACCCCTCTCTGCTAGTGAAGCCAGTGGTTCCCTCCTGAAGGCCTGTCACTGACATCATTCTCTTTCAGCGCCCCCACTCCTGTCATCACCACACACGTCTGCTTGTCTTGGGATAGAGAAGAAGTTGAGGATTCACCCAATACTTGACTGTGGCTGAAGGGTCTGCTTCTAAGCTTTCTCAAGTTGTTGTATCAGGGTTGTTTTTCTGAGGGTCTCAGTTCCTCACTGGGGGTTGACTAGAGGCCTGCCATAGCTCTTTGCCATGTGGACCTCTCCACTGGGCAGCTCCTAAGGCAACTGGCTTTCCCTAGAGCAAGTGAGTGAGAGCGCCAGAAGGAGTCCCCAGAAAAGAAGTCTGAGTTGTTTTGTAACCTGTGATACAGCGAGAAATATATATTTGGCCTGACACGGAGCTCCTAAATCTCAGGGAACTTCCCGTTAGCAAACATGAGAGCATCTTTTGCCCTAATGAGGCAACTCTTAGCAGACCTCTGGATAGCTTCAGGATGAATGCTGGTCCCCAGAAAGACAAAGGTATGATTAGGTGGTTGGAACTTTTAGCCTTACTTCCTCCTCCACCTCCCTCCTCCCCAACCTTTGGGTAAGGGAAAGAGGCTGGAGGTTAAGTTAATCACCAACTGCCAATGATGTTTTTAAAAATGTTTGTTTGTTTGTTTGTTTATTGAGAGAGAGAGAATAAGCGAGTGTGCACGAGCACGTGCAAGCCAGGGAGGGGCAGAGAGAGAGAGAGAGAAGGAGAGAGAGAATTCCAAGTAGGCTCTGCACTGTCAGAGCAGAGCCTGACTTGGGGCTCGATCCCACCAACTGTTAAGATCGTGACCTGAGGCTACAACAAGAGTCCGAGGCTTAATTGACTGAGCCAGCCAGGTGCCCCTCAGCTGCCAGTGATTTAGTCAACTATGCCCACATAATGAAATTTCCATAAAACCCCAAAATGACAGAGTTCAGAGAGCTTCCAGGATGCTGATAACATTGAGGTGCCAGGAAGGTGGCACACCCAGAGAAGGCATCGAAGGTCTGAGACCCTTCTGCCATACCTTGCCTCAGGCACCGCTTCCATTTGGCTGTTTCTGAGTAGTATTTTTAAAAAAAATCTTTTTTAAGTTTATTTATTTTGAGAGAGAGAGCAAGCAGGGTAGGAGCAGAGAGAGAGAATCCCAAGCAGGCTCTGCGCTGGCAGCACAGAGCCTGATGTGGGGTTCAAACTCACGAACCACGAGATCATGACCTGAGCTGAAATCAAGAGCTGAGCTCAACCAACAGAGCCACCCAGGCACCCCTCTGAGTATTCTTCTTAATAATGATTTGATGATAGTAAGTAAAGCGTTTCCCTGAATCCTGTGAGCCATTCTAGTAAGTTACACAAACTGACAAGCTTGTTTATCAGAAATGCAGATGGCAACCTGGGACTTGTGACTGATATCTGAGGCCAGGGGGAGGGCGAGAGAGTCTTGTGGGACTTAGCCCTTAACCTGTGTGGTCTGTGCTAACTCTGGGTAGTTAGTGTCAGAAATGAATTAAATGTAGGACACCCAGCTGGTCAGAGAGATTGTTGGTGTGGAAAAAACTCACACATTTGGTGTCAGAAATGTTGTGACTAAAAATGGCTCAAAATTGAATCTTGGTTAGCAGAGAAAAGAAATAAAAGGCATAGAGTTTGGAAAGGAGGAGATAAAACTGTTTCTATTATCAGATAACGTGATGGTCTGCATAGAAAATCCCAAGGTCTCGACAAAAAAACTCCTTAAACTAATAAGTAAATTTAGCAAGGTCACAGAATACAAGGCCAATACACAAAAGGAAATCATATTTGTATATGCTAGCAATGCACAAGTGGAAACCAAAATATAGAAAGAAATTAATACCATTTATAATACGAAAAAATGAAATGCTTAGGTATAAATCTAATAACACATGCCCAGGAAAACTACACCCTGATGAAACTCATCAAAGAAGATCTAAATAAATGGAGGAGAGTGCCTGGCTTGCTCAGTTGGTAGAGCACATGACTCTTGATCTCAGGGTTATAGGTTCAAGCCCCACATTAGGCGTAGAGATTATTCAAAAATAAAGTTTTTTTAAAAATGGGGAAACATACCATGCTCATGACCTGGCATGCTTAACACAGTAAAGATGTTAGTTCTCCCTAAATCCATTAAACTCAATTCCAACAAAAATCCCATTAAGGTTTTTTGTAGACATAGATGAGATGATTCTGAAGTTGATATAAAGGGGTGCCTGGCTGTCTCGGTGGAGCATGAGACTCTTGATCTAGAGGTTGTGAATTCAAGTCCCACATTGGGTATAGAGGTTACTTAAAAATAAAATATTTTGAAAAAATAAAATAAATAAAATTGATATGTAAAGGCTAGGAATAGCTAAAAATCTTTTTTTTTTTTTGAAATAGCTAACATAATCTTGGAAAAGAAGAGTGAAATTGAAGAAATTATACAACCTGCTTATTTATTTATTCATTTATTTTTAAAGTTTATTTATTTATTTTGAGAGAGAGTGAGCATGAGCAGGAGAGGGGCAGAGAGAGGAGAGAGAAAATCCCAAGCAGGCTCCATGCTGTCAGCACAGAGCCTGACGCAGGGCTCGATTTCACAAACTGTGAGATCATGACCTGAGCCAAAATCAGGTGCCCCATATTATTTGTTTGTTTGTTTGTTTGTTTAAAATGTTTATTTATTTTGAAGGGGGGTGGGGAGAGAGAGAGGGGGACAGAGGATCTGAAGAAGCAGGCACTGTGCTTACAGCAGACAGCCCAACTCAGGGCTTGACCTCACGAACCGCAGGATGGTGGCCTGACCCAAAGTCGAATGCTTAACTGACTGAGCCACCCAGGTGCCCCTACACAACCTATTTTAAAGCTAAAGTAATCTTGGGGTGTCCAACTCTTGATTTCAGCTCAGGTCATGATCTCACCATTTATGAGATTAAGCCCTGTGTTGGGCTTTGTGCTGACAGCGTAGAGTCCGCTTGGGATTCTCTCTCTCCCTCTCTCTCTCTCTCTCTGCCCTTCCCTTGCTCTGTCTCTCCAAATAAATAAATAAACTAAAAAAAAAAAAAAAGAAAAAAAAAAAGAAACTAAAGTAATCAAGGGGTGCCTAGCTGGCTCAGTCGATAGAGCATGTGACTCTTGATCTCAGTGTTGTGAGTTCAAGCCCCATGTTGGGTATAGAGATTACTTAAAATAAAATCTTAAAAAAAAAAAAAGCTAATGTAATCAATACATTGTGCTATTGGTGAATGTTTAGATGTGCAGACCAATGAAATAGGATAGAGAGTTCAGAAATGTATCCACAGAAACATGGAGATTTGATTTTTGCCATTGGTGCAATGGAGGAAGGATAATCTTTTCAACAAATAATATTGGAACAATTCTAATCCATAAACAAACAAAAAACCCACTTTGACTTAAACTTCATGGTTTATTTTATTTTAAAGATTTTTTAAAAGATTCTATTTTATTAAAAAAATTAATGTTTACTTATTTATTAATTGTTTTGAGAGAGAGCCAGGGGACTACTTGGGAGGGGCAGAGACAGGGGGAGAGAGAATCCCAAGCAGGCTCCAGACTGTCAATGCAGAGCCCAACTCAGGGCGGAACCCATAACCATGAGATTATGCCCTAAGCTGAAATCAAGTCAGATGCCCAACTAATTGAGCCACCAGGCGCCCCTAAAGATTTTATTTTTGAGGGGCGTCTGGGTGGCTCAGTCAAGCGTCCAACTTCAGCTCAGGTCATGACCTTGCGGTCCATGAGTTTGAGCCCCATGTCAGGTTCTGTGTTGACAGGTCAGAGGCTGGGATCTGCTTCAGATTCTGTGTCTCCCTCTCTCTCTGCTCCTCCCCTGCTCACTCTCAGTCTCTCTTTCTCTCTCTCAAAAATAAACATTAAAAACAATTAAAAAAATTTTTTTGAGTAATCTCTACACCCAACTTGGAGCTCAAACTCACAACCCAGAGATAAAGGGTCACATCTCCACCAACTGATCTGGCCAGGTGCCTGCCTGGTGCCTTACTTTAAGAAATATGTGTATTTAATTTATTTTGTGTGTGTGTGAGAGAGAGTGCATTGTGTGATAGCTGGGGAGGGACAAACGGAGGGAGAGAGAGAATCCCAAGCAGGCTGATGGAGCCTGATGTGGGGCACAAACTCATGAACCATGAAATCATGCCCTGAGCCAAAATCAAGAGTCAGACACTTAGCTGACCGAGCCACCCAGGTGCCCCCTCATGCCTTATTTTTTAAAATTAAGTCAAAATTGAGGCACCTGGGTGGCTCAGTTGGGTAAGCATCTGACTGCAGGCCATGATCTCACAGTTTGTGCGTTTGAGCCCCATGTCGGTCTCTGTGCTGACAGCTCAGAGCCTGGAACCTGCTTCCGATTCTGTGTCTCCCTCTCTCTCTCTGCCCCTTGCCTGCTTGTGCCCTGTCTCTCTCTCTCAAAAATAAATAAACATTAAAAAAATGCTTTAAAAAGTTAAGTCAAAATTGATTATAGGGGCATTAAAAACATTTGTGCATCAGAGGACACGAATGGATATTTCTCCAAAGAAGGCAAGAAGACAAACAAATTGCCAATAATGACAGAAAAAGATGTTCAACATCATCAGTCATTACGAAAATGTAAATCAAAAACACAATGAGATACTACTACATACCCACTTAGGATGAAGATTGTTTGTTTATTTATAAAGAGAGAGAGGGAGCAAATGAGCGAGGGGCAGAGAGAGAGAGAAAGAGAGAGAGAATATCATGAGGAGCAGAGAGAGAGAGAGAAAAGGAGGGAGAAGCAAGGCTCGTGTTTTCTCCAAAGTAGGGCTGGAGCTCACCTGATGTGGGACTTGAACTCACAAAGCGTGAGATCATGACCTGAGCCAAAGTCAGATGCTTAACTGACTGAGCCAACCAGGCACCAGAGAAAATGGAATTCTTATACCTTGCTGGTACAAATGTAAAATGGTGCAGCCACTGTGGAAAAACAGTTTATTCTTCAAAAAGTTAAACAGAATTACCACATGACCCAGCACTTCCGCTGACTCAAAAGAATTGAAAACGAGTACTCAAGCAAATATTTGTACATATATACTGTATTCATAGCAGCATTACTCGTAACAGCCAAAAGATGGAAACAACCCAAATATCCATCAATGGATGAATAGATAACTAAATTGTGGCATATATAAGTGACAGGGTATTTTCAGTCATAAAAAGAAATGACATTTTTTTAACTTTTTTTTTTTTAAGTAAACCCTACCCCCACTATGGGGCTCGAACTCACAGCTCTATGATCAAGAGTCACATGCTCTACCAACGGAGTCAGCCAGGTGCCCTAAAAGGAATGAAATACTGACACATGCTACAACATGGATGAACCCTGAAAACATGCTAAGTAACAGAACGCATACTGTTTGATTTTATTTTATGCAATGTCAAGATAGGTAAATCCATAGAAACAGAAATCAGATAGATGGTTGTGGTTGCTAGGGGTTGCAGGGAGGGGAAAATCAGTACAGATTTTTTCTTTTTCTTTCTCTCTTTTTGGAGAATTGAAATGTTTTGGAACTAGATAGAGGTGGTGGTGTCATAATATTGTGAATATACTAAAAGCCACTGAACTGTATACTTTATTTTTTAAGCTTATTTATTTATTGAGAGAGAGAGAGAGAGAGAGAGAGAGAGAGAAAGAGAGAATGAGCAGGGAAGGAGCAGAGAGAGAGAGAGAGGAGAAAATCCCAAGCAGGCTTCATGCTCTCAGCACAGAGCCCAGTGCAGGGCTTGAACTCCCAAACCGTGAGACCATGACCTGAACCCAAATCAAGAGTTGGACGATTAACCAACTGAGCCACCCAGGTGCCCCTGAACTGTGTACTCTAAAATGGTTAACTTTATTTTATGTGAGTTTAAGCTCAATAAAAATTAATTGTATAGTTCTTGGATGATGTAACAGAATTTCGTGGTAAAATAAATTTGTAGATATAAACATATAAAGTAAAACCATAAAACTTTTAGAAGAGAACATTGGAGACAATCTTGGTGACCTGGGGTTAGGCAAAGAATTCTTAGCCATGATACCGAAGGAATGATCCATAAAAGGAAAAAAACATTGAACTTCATCAAAACTAAAAACCTTCGCTCTGTGAAAGACACAATTAGGAAAATGGAAAGGTAAGCCAGTGGGAAAAATTATCTGTACGTCATGTATGTGATAAGGGCTTGTGTCTAGAATATATAAAGAACTGAACTGAGTAAACAAACGACCCAATTAAAATATGGGCAAAGTAGGCACGTCACCAAAGAAGATACGCAAATAGCTCACAAGCATATGAAGATGCTGAATATCATTAGCTAATCTGGAATAGTAAAGTAAAACCACATTGAGATACCATTACATACCCATCCAGATGGCTATAATGAAAAGAACTGCAGGGATTAGGCGACTTTGCAGGTATGTCTATTACCAATACACTTGGGGAGCCGGAGAAATGTCCACTGGGTAACACAAACCTCAATGCATCTACTCCGAACTGGACTTTGGCCAGAACTCCATTTATTGCCATTTCTGACCTGACCCCTAGATGCTCCTATTCTTCTTCTTTTTTAAAAAAGATTTTATTTTTAAGTAATCTCTACACCCAATATGGGGCTTGAACCCACAAGCCGAGATCAAGAGTTTCACATTCCACCGACTGAGGCCCCAGGAACCTCCTGTATGTTCCTATTCTAATAAGGGACCGTGATTACATTTTGGGTCTCAGGTCATCCAAGTCAACTGGGAGTCTGTGGCCAGTGGTCCTCAAAATGTTTGGGTATTTTCCTTTTCCCAATGCCCAATGACCCAAGCAAAGAGCCATAAGTCCCTCTGGGAGAAGGCCAGAAGGAATCATTACACATTCAAGTGCCACATTCATGTTACAGGGTCCTTCAATCCTGGAGTTCTAGACTCTTCTTCAATCAGCGGGTTCCGGTTTTGAAAACTGACTTTGGGTAGCAACTGGACAAGGCAGTGTGACTTTTTATTGGAGCAACTGCTCTTAGCTTCATCATCATGACCCTTGATGTTTCCTCTCGCTCTATGGTTCAATTTGAATAGTACCCTTGTTGGCTAACTATTTTGCCTGTGGTTATGCCAAGTTCTCTTAACTGCCTCCATAACTCTCCTCCGCCCTGACCCTGCTGGCTGCCACTTCAATCTTGCTGCTCACTGTGATAATTGCAGCCCCCTGGCTTCAAGCAGTTAAGCACCGCCACTCTTTCCGTATCGCTTTGGAGTCCTCTCTGGCCATTGCTGGGGAGCCACTGCAGGGGAGGAGAATGGGTCCGCAAGGGAAATGGAGGCAGCTTTGATACCAGGCAGTCGGGCCCCAGACACCACACTTTTACCCAATTCCCACTACTGCCTGCAAAACCTAGAAAATAAATATTCAAATGACCCCTTGGGGGGCGCCTGGGGGGCGCAGTCGGTTAAGCGTCCGACTTCAGCCAGGTCACGATCTCGCGGTCCGGGAGTTCGAGCCCCGCGTCGGGCTCTGGGCTGATGGCTCAGAGCCTGGAGCCTGTTTCCGATTCTGTGTCTCCCTCTCTCTCTGCCCCTCCCCCGTTCATGCTCTGTCTCTCTCTGTCCCAAAAATAAATAAACGTTGAAAAAAAAAATTAAAAAAAAAATTAAAAAAAAAAATAAAATAAAATGACCCCTTGGGAGCCTGCAAGGGCTGAGGGCTGGGCACGGGGCTGCCTTTGCATTTCGTGTTGATCCACTGCCCCCACGTGGCCACAGCCCAAACTTCATCTTCGTTGGTTCCCCAACAGTGGCCTACCCTTCAGATTCTGGCCCCTGGTATAAAGACCCTCCAACATCACCCTGATGGGAAGCGTGCCCCCGCTGGCCTCAGAAAGCACTGTGTGGCTTTGGACTGGGTACTTACCCTCCTGGGCCTCATTTCCCTCCTTTCTAAAATGGGGTGATGATGGCAAAGTAAGTGAAATGATGAAATAAATTAATACAACTAAATTCCTGGATCAATAAGGGCCCAATAAAGATAAGCTCTGGTGCTGTAATGCTCAGAGGGGCGCCTGACTGGCTGGGTCGGTGGAGCATGTGACTCTCTATCTCCAGGTGGTGAGTTCGAGCCCCGCGATGAGTGTAGAGGTCACTAAAAAAAAAATTATTTTTTTAAATTAGGGGCACCTGGGTAGCTCAGTTGGTTGAGTGTCCGATTTCGGCTCAGGTCACAATCTCATGGTTTGTGAGTTCGAGCCCCGCATGGGGCTCTGTGCTGGCAATGTGGAGCCTGCTTGGTATCCTCTCTGTCTGCCCCTCTCCCACTCTCACTCTCTCTCTCTTAAAATAAATAAATCTTAAAAAAAATTTTTTTTAATGTTTATTTATTTTTGAGAGAGAGAGAGAGAGAGACATAACATGAGCAGGGAGGGGCAGAGAGGGAGACACGGAATCTGAAGCAGGCTCCAGGCTCTGAGTTGTTAGCACAGAGCCTGAGGCAGGGTTCAAACTCATGAGCTATGAGATCATGACCTGAGCCGAAGTCGGATGCCCCACCAACTGAGCCACCCAGGTGCCCCTCAAAATAAATAAATATTTAAAAAAAGACTTTTAATTTAAAAATCAGTAGATAAATCGGGTGGCAACTGTCACCGTCTCACCTGTGCTACAGTGGGTGAACTGCGAAGTCAGCTGCCAATGTTGGGGCTCAGCCTTCAACAGTAGGCCATCCCCTTTTCAAGGTTCCTTGAGAAATGCTCCACTAGAGTAGCTTGGTTCTTGCTGGCTTGACTCAGATCACTGTTGAGTAAAAGGTGTAGACATTGCTGAGATAATGGGAGGCCTGGCTCAGACCGTGATTTGGAGATTCAGAAGTCCCTCACTAGAGAATGCTCTACTGGTCTCAACGCTGGAAGGACCTTCGTCCCCAGGCTGGGGTCATAGAAGTATGTGTTTTCCCCAAACCTCTCCTTCCTGGACCAGTTGTGTGAGACCACCAGGTGCCTTCCGGGACAGGATTTCTGCCCTTAACACAGCCAGCCTGGGCCGGAGGGGGGATTCAGTCCCAGACCTGACTCTCCCCAAGCTTGGCCCTGTCACTTGAGCAGAGCCTCCCTGCCTCCTTGTCAACACAGAGCCCATTCATGGGCACTGATCGCCAGCCTCGTAGACCCAGAAAGGGAGCCCTGCCCCTGGCTCACCTACCCCCATCACTGCTGAAGTGATCCCTTCAACCACAGACACAAGCAGAAATGTATCATGAGCTGCGGCCTCTCGTTCCCAGCAATTAGCCAAGCTTGTCCATCTTGAGGACAGAAGAGACAGCTGGAAGACCAGGCTGGTAATTGAAGAAGGCGTAGGTGAAGGGCCACGACTCAAATGTTCCTAATGGGCGATGACCTCCAGCCTGCGGAATGCTAGATTTTGGAAACAATGTTCAAATAATAGCGTAAAGGCCACCAGTTTAATTCCTAATCCTGAGAAGGAAATTTATGTGTATTCCTGGGCCAGAGTTTATAAAAGTTATCAAGTGGCTTTAAGTGTCTATCCCAAAATTTTCCCAAGGATGGCTTTCTAAATGTTCCCAGAGAGACTTTTCTGAGCTCTTGGCTCCTCTGAATTTGCCATAGTAAAGATAAGGCAGAGATTTTGAAGGGGTTGGAGAAGGACATTAGAAGAACAAATCATCTTGTGTTTTCTAGAAATGTCCTAATTTTAATTTACCGTCATATCAGATATCATGCCAGATGGATTTCATTCTGTCCGATTTGAGTCAGACCACCTGGGTCAGGATCTTGGCTCTGGCAGTGACGAGACCTGGAAAATTTATTTGATCTGCCGTCTTCGTGTTAAGCATTCCCCAGCAGCAGGGCGGTGGCCGGCGGCCCTGCAAGGATCATCACTTCAACTGCGGGGCTGCCCGGCCACACCTCCACGGGCTGGGCTGAAGGAGACGCTGAGCACACGGGGTCAGACAGGATGTTTGTTACCTACACGGGCAGCAAAAGCAAAGTCGGCGTGGCACCAGCCCCTTGTGTCCCTAGTCCCACAGGATGGCACCGAGCTGGGACCCAGAGAGCAGATGGCACAGGCAGGGAGCCACTCTGCCGTGCAGAAGCCAAGTGTCACCTCTAGCCTAGCAGCTTTATGGACTTAGGCGGCGGCCTGCAGACGTCTTGTGGAAGCAGGGAGAAGGGGAAAGTGCTGCACTTCGGGCACCGGGAAGAGGGACGAGAAATGGCCCCGCAGCAGGCTTCGGGAAGATAGGGAGGTGGGTGAGAATCGGCCCCAGGGCAGCGGCCCACTAGGCCACTTCTCTCCAGCTGCTCTGGGAAGAAGCGCTGGGCGCTGGGCGGGCCACGGCCCCTGTGCCAGACTGCCTATGTGGACATGTGCAAGGTCGCTGGGTGCCAGGGCAGAGCTGCTCTCTTAAACTTACCCTCGTCGTCTGTAAGATGGGGATATTAGGGATATCTAACATCACGGGGCAGCTGGCTGCAGTTCAAAGAGCATGCGACTCTTGATTTCAGGGTCGTGAGTTTGAGTCCCACACTGGGGGTAGAGATTACTAAAAAATAAATAAAAGTTTTATAAAAAAAGGAATATCTAACATCATCTTTTTTTTTTTTTTTTTTTTTGGAGATAAAGTTCACATAAGGGGTGCCTGGCTGGCTCAGTTGGATGAGCATGAGCATGTGATTCTTGATCTGGGGGCCATGATTAAGCCCCACGTTGGGTGTAAAGATTACTCCAATAAATCAACCTTAGAAAAAAGCTTATATAGGGGCGCCTGGGTGGCTCAGTCGGTTAAGCATCTTGACTTTGGCTCAGGTCATGATCTCACGGTTCATGAGTTCGAGCCCTGCATAGGGCTCTGTGCTGACAGCTCAGAGCCTGGAGCCGGCTTCGGATTCTGTGTCTCCCTCTCTCTCTGCCCCTCCCCCTGCTTGTGCTCTCTGTCTCAAAAACAAGTAAACATTTAAAAATTTTTTTTTAAGTTTACATAAAATTCACCATCTTAAAGTGTGTCTAATTCTGTGGTTTTTAGTGTATTCACAGAATTGTGTGGCCATCACGGCTACCTATTCTAGAACATTTTCATCACTCCAAAAAGAAACCCTTACCCATTAGCAGTCAGTCACTCTCCACCCTTTGCTCCCTCAGCCCCTGGGGAGCACGAATCCACCTTCTGTCTCTCTGGATTTGTCTGGTCATTTATTTAAATGGAATCATATAGTATGTGGCCTTTCCAGCTTCTATCACTTGGCATAATGTCTCCAAGGCCCATCTAAGTTGGAGCATGGGTCAGGACTTCATTCCTCTTTATGGCCAAGTGATATTCCATTGTGCGGATGTATCATGTTGGGTCTGTCCCTCCACCACTCGAGGGACATTTGGGTTGTTTCCACTCTTCGGCTATTATGAGTAATGCTGCTGTGAACATTCAGGTTTGCATTTTTGTGTGAACATATGTTTTTAATTCTCTTGGGTGCATACTTAGGAGTGGAATTGTTAGCTCATACAGTGACTCTGTACTTAATGTTTTGAAGAACTGCCAGACTCTTCCGCTGGGGCTGAGTATTTTATACTGGTGTGTATTTAAAAAATTTTTTTTAAACATTTGCTTAGTTTTGAAAGACAGAGAGAGACAGAGCACGAGCAGGGGAGGGGAAGAGAGAGAGGGAGACACAGAAGCGGAAGCAGGCTCCAGGGTCTGAGCTGCTCACACAGAGCCTGACGTGAGGCTTGAACTCATGAACCATGAAGATAATGAGCTGAAGTCAGACGCTCAACTGACTGAGCCACCTAGGTGCTCCGATATACTAGTATGTATTTTTTTTTTCAACGTTTATTTATTTTTCGGACAGAGAGAGACAGAGCATGAACGGGGGAGGGGCAGAGAGAGAGGGAGACACAGAATCGGAAACAGGCTCCAGGGTCTGAGAGGTCAGCACAGAGCCCGACGCGGGGCTCGAACTCACGGACCGCGAGATCGTGACCTGGCTGAAGTCGGACGCTTAACCGACTGCGCCACCCAGGCGCCCCTACTAGTATGTATTTTTAAAAAATCATGAAAACCACTCTTAACAGAGCCTGGCCCACAATGTTCATTCTTTCATCCCTTAGTTATGGAGCACCTACTATGTGCCAAGCATTGTTGTAGATATAATGATATAGTGGTGAAAGATAGAGAGCTGGCATTCATGTGTGTGTGTTTATATGTGTGTACGGATGCATGATTGTATGTCCATGTACATATATGTGTGTCTACATGTATGTTTGTGTGTGTGCGTGTGTCTATGTGTATGTGTGTGCATGAGTCTATGTGTGTGTGTGTCTACATGTTTCTGTGTGCATGTGTGTGTGTGACGGGAAGGTGATGCTGATACAAGTCATGGGGAAGCAATAAAGCAGGGAAATAAAGCAGGCTGGGGAATTCTGGGCGGGCATGGGATGGCTGTTTTTTGAGAGAGAGAGAGAGAGAGAGAGAGAGAGAGAACAAGGGAGGGGCAGAGAGAGAAGGGGACAGAAGATCCAAAGCAGGCTCCATGCCGACAGCAGAGACCCCAATGTGGGGCTCGAACTCACAAACTGTGAGATCGTGACCTGAGCCAAAGTCAGATGCTTAACCAAATGAGCCACGCAGGTGCCCCATGGGATGGCTATTTTTCCTTCGATGTTTGGGGAAGGCATCAGTGACAAAGGGTAGGAGGTGAGGGAACATGGCCTTTCCAAGAAAAGACAACTGCAGAGACCAAGGTCCCCAAGTTGTGGTGTGCCTGAGGAACAGCAAGGCGGCCAGCAAGGTCAGAGTGGAGGGAATAAAGATAGCAGGGGGTGGGCACAGGACAGTAACAGGAACCACATCCTGCGGGGCCCCGGGCCCTGATGAGAACTCTGGTTTCACTCGGAGAGATGGGAACCATTGCAGGGATTTGAGGCTCCTGGCGATGGGGTCTCCTGAGTTCTAGCGAGGTCCTCCAGCCGCCGTGCTGAGAGGGAGTGGGAAGAGACAGGGATGCCACACTGCGGCATGCCCCGACCCTGTAGGGGATGACACTGGTGTGGGCCAGGGACAGCCCTGGAAGTGGTGGGAAGGGTCCAGTTCCTGGATAAGTTGTGGCAAGAGAGCCAACAGGATTTGCTGATTAAATGGATGTGAAGTTCGAAGAAAAAGAAGAGTAGAAAATGATTCCAACAGCTTTTGGTCTAAGCAACTGCAAGGACAGAAAGTCGTGGTATGTGATGAGTTGGGGCATCTTCGCTTTGTTCACGGCAGAACCCCACGTGCCGAGAACAGTGCCTGGCACATAGTAGGGCTCAACCAGATGAGTAAATGGAAAGGTGACAGGATCCTCGGGAAGGCCTCTACCAGTGCTATTTTTTGACACCTATGATCACCAGATGTAGGGTGACGCCTCCCTCCCCCTGGTCTCAAACTCTTCAGAAAAAGATTCTTGTGGCTTTGTGTGTGTGTGTGTGTGTGTGTGTGTGTGTGTGTGTGTGTGTGATTTTTACTAGGTCACTGATTCTCATGGAGATTTTTGCCAGAATCTTTTACAAATGTTTGCAGTAGGCAGGCTAATTGAATCAATGTATTGCCTTTACCCAGGTGCATGCGCTCTGTCTTCTGGGATTTGTTCCCAGGAGAACCTTGGGCTGTGTTCTCTGCCTTCTGACCTGCCACCTACTGTTTATTGAATGGTTACTTTGCACCCAGCACTATGTTAACACAGTATTTAATACTATCATTAGCTTCACTTAATAGTGAGGAAATAGACATGCTTTTTAATTCAGGTTAACTTGACCAAGACCACACAGCTCGTTAAGCGGGTAGATCCAAGATTGAAACCCATCTGTGCTCCCAACCACTGCACTTCATCTTCTCCCTTTTCTGGGGTGGGTGTTCCCTTGGTAGGAGTGTTTCCATGGCGACTCCTGCATTCAGAGGCAGACTGGACCTTTCCAACTCTAAGCTTTAATTCCAGAGCCCCATTCTCCAGGTTTCTCCCAAACGTCACCTGTAACTCACCTTGATTTCGAGCCACTACTCTTGACACAAAATTGTGCATCTCTTAATCCTCACCATGAATTTTAAATTTTAACCTTTGACCAAGGAACACCATCTCTTCTCCTCTTCCTCCTTTGGGGTGAACAATACCAGTGATCCAGGGAATTCTGAAAATTTCAGACTCCTGTCCGGAATGGGCTGACCAATTATTGCCCAGGACTTACCTCCTAATTCAGGCACGATTTGGGTACTTATGAAATGGGAGAGGGAACCTCAAGATGATGAGTTCAACCCTAATTTCTTTGTTTTTAAATTTTTTAATGTTTATTTATTTTGAGAGAGAGAGAGAGAGAGACAGCATGAGCAGGGGAGGGACAGAGAGGAGAGAGAGAGAATCCCAAGCAGGCTCTTTGCTGATCAAGAGTTGGGCGCTTAACCAACTAAGCCGCCCGGGCACCCCTAAACCCTAATTTCTAAAACTGAAAATTCTTATCAATTCTCCTCATTCATTGTAATCTTTCCAACCACTTCTTTCCACCAGTCTTGCTCCATTCTTTCTCCTGATTGCCATCTGTTATGTCTGGTTACAGAATTGAAAACATCTAAAAGCTGAGCATTTCCAAATACTTTGTCAAATACTGCCCTAAACTCGACCTGAAATGCCTCATAATGATGTATACAACGTCTGCCTTTTAACAGTATAATAAGATGTGAAAATCGGTATTGGTTGCATCCTTTAATAAATCTTAGCCAATCCTGGGGCTCCTGGGTGGCTTAGTCGGTTGAGCATCCAACTTTGGCTCAGGTCATGATCTCATGGTTCATGAGTTCGAGCTCCACGTGGGGCTCTGTGCTGACAGCTCAGAGCCCGGAGCCTGCAGCCTACAGCCTGCTTCGGATTCTGTGTCTCCCTCTCTCTCTGTCCCTACCCCACTCACACTCTGTCTCTGTCTCTCTCTCAAAAAATAAATGAACATTAAAAAAAAAAAGAAAAGAAAAGAAATCTTAGCCAATCCTGGGCTGAAGGCAATCTGAAACAGAGTAGGGTGAAGAGAATGTCTGGCACGAGAGCCACTGGACAAACACCTGGGTGAAAGTCTACACGGTGGGTTTTAGTTTACTCAGGTGGACACGTCTGGTGCTCTGTAACCACAGAACGGTGAACACTTGCACAAAAACTCTACAAAGAATTAAAAGTCTCATTGAAATATGCTTCAAGTATTATTAAAATATATACCCCACCTTCCTTCCCAGATACCCTACTTCATAGTCTCAAGCTCTAGAGCCCCAGGTTAAAGCTCTTGTTCAGGCCAGAGGCCAAAATTTTGTGATTTCCACCACCACTTTTTTTTTTTTTTTTAAAGATTTCATTTTTAAGTAATCTCTACACCCAACACGGGGCTCGAACTCACAACCCCGAGATGAGTCACATGCTCTACCCACCGAGCCAGCCAGGTGCCCCTCCACCATCGCTTTTAACCCTACTATTACCTGGAGGCAGTTTGGTGCTCAAAAAGGGAAAACCAACAACAGTCAAGAGGCCAACAGGGACCCTGAAGAGGAAAAACAGTTAATAAGGAGCAAAGCCTTGTCCTCTCTCTGGTCTTGGGTGGGTGGGGCTCATGTCACGCCGATGATGAAATTCTGGCGAGTTCTTCCCAATTCCTTCCAGTCTCACTCGCCCTGTGAAGTTGTAAGTAAGTGTAAGTGAGTATTCCAAAGTCCTTTTCTGGACTGAGGACTGAGGCCACACCTCCACCTCTCAGGGTCAGCATAATCTTGGTGGTCTTCCTAAACGACATCAGCAATGGGTCTTAGGGTAATCTGGGCGGGACCTGAAAATTCTGTAGGCAAACGGAGCTAAAACTTTGGGTGTCACCGGAAGCATTAATGAAACATACATGCACGGACAGAAGCCAGAAGGAAATAGAAAGGAAGCAGAGAGGGACAAGAGGAGAAATAAGATATTCATGGGGTGTTTGATACTATAAAATTCCCTGTAGAACAGCTAAGACACTGGTACCACAGATGTCTGAGTCTGTGGTTGGGCATTACTTATATCTTTTTGTAAGTTTTTTCTTTTAACGTTTATCTACTTTTGAGAGAGAGACAGAGCGCGAGTGGGGGAAGGGCAGAGAGAGAGAGAGAGAGAGGGAGACACAGAATCCGAAGCAGGTTCCAGGCTCCAAGCTGTCAGCACAGAGCCCGACATGGGGCTCGAACCCACGAACCACGATATCATGACCTGAGCTCAAGTCGGACCAACTGAGCCACCCAGGCGCCCCAAGGACACTACTTAGATCTTATAGTGATACGATACAGCCACTGAAGTCAAGCTCTGTTATCCGCATGAATGAAAAGTGATGTGCGTAACACAGTTTATTTATATATGCACCCAAGAATATATTCGGATCAGAAATCACGGAAAAACTGGGTGGCCAAGTGGTGATGTTACAAAAAATAATCCACGTATGGGTTCAGTGCAGTCTGGGAGCCCGTTATAATGTCTGCAATTTATTCTAAAATGCTACTGTGCAGTCAGTGTGATATTTTCCAAGGTAGCTTTGCTTCTAGGAGTAGTCCGCTAAGAAGGTGGCTGCCATCCAGCTGGGCCACACTCCAACGGCTGCTCCGACACGCTCTTTTGCAGTTCGACAGACTTTAATCAGTACTGCACATCCGAAAATGGCTTGATTTTTCCTTTTGAAGATATTTATTTATTTATATTTTCGAGAGAGACAGAATGTGAGCAGAGCAGGGGCAGAGAGACAGGAAGACACATAATCCAAAGCAGGCCCCAGGCTCCAAGCTGTCAGCACAGAGCCCGACGCTGGGATTGAACTCACAAACCGCAAGATCATGACCTGAGCTGAAGTCAGATGGTTAACGGCCTGAGCCACCCAGGCGCCCTGGAGATTTTAAGTAATCTCTACACCTAATGTAGGGCTTGAACTCACAACCCCGAGATCAAGTCCCGTGCTCTACCGACTGAGCCAGCCAACTGCCCGCCGAAATTTGTTTTTATTGGTGCAACTAGTCTCATGAGAGGCTGTCATAGACCAAATTAAAGGCATTCAAGACTGGCCAGGATAGTTTATGTGACTAGGGTGTAAGAATCTATGAAGTCTTCATTCCCTAGAGATAGTGGCTGAGGCCTGCTTCCCAGTGGCCTGGTCCACCTGCTCATTTAGGATTACAAAATCTCACCCTAGGAATATTGCTGCTTCTACCTCCCGTAAACCTTTTATATAGGGTGCGGTCAGAGCGTCTGAAAGGAGAGCTGGGTATTCCTCCAATTTACAGAAGAGGATGTCCCAACTGTTTTGGGCCAGCTTTGCTAGTAAATGCAGACTGATGTTTTATGTGTCCAGCAGAATTTGAAACGTGCTCAAAGCTGGCAGCAAGATTTAAAGGAATAGCTCAGGGGTGCTTGATGGCTCAGTTGGTTGAGTGGTTGACTCAGGTCATGATCTCAGTTTGTGAGATCAAGACCTGCATCGGGCTCTGTGCAGACAGGGTGGATTCTGCTTTGGATTCTCTCTCCTTCTCTCTCTAAATAAATAAATTTAAAAAAGAAGAGAAGAAAGCAAAAAGGATAAGCTCACTCACCAGAGCGGATTGGATGCCTTCTCTATGAAATGCAAGACTTGGTGATCCTGAAAACGTTCCCAACTGGGCGAGGGAGAAAGGCTCTTCTAGGAAATTGTTTCTGAAAAATTCTCTTACAGGGAAATGTGTGTAAAAATTGCAAGTTGTAAATGATGCTTAGGCTTAGACCAAAGCCCTGTACCTACTGAGAGCTCAGAAAGTATGAATGAGGAGAGAGGACAGGAGTGGTGGTGGCTTATGTAGACAGAGGAGCCAACCAATCACAGGTCACATCCACTGTCTACAAAGGAAACAAAGTCAAGACTAGGTCCTTGGTGCGTTGTAAAGGATTAGTAAAGACCTCTCAGACTGGAAGAGAAAAATCGTCAGTCTAGGCCTGAGGAAAGTGGCCCTTACAGGGGTTTGTGCACACGTCCACAGGGGTTTTCAAATCATATTATGCGTGCTCATCAATGTCTGTGTGCGATCTGTGTGCCGAGGAACATTATCAGGGACACAAAATCATACTTAAGGGTTTCTATTTTTTTTTAATATGTTTTTTTAATGTTTATTTTATTTTTTGATAGGGAGTGCGAGCAGAGAAGGGGCAGAGAGAGAGGGAGACAGAGGATATAAAGTGGGCTCTGGGCTGACAGCAGCAAGCCTGATCCAGGACTCAAACTCACAAACCCCAAGATCATGACCTGAGCTGAAGTCTGACGCTCAATTGACTGGGCCACCCAGATGCCCCTTAAGGGTTTCTTTTTAACTGAATCTTTTACCAGTTGCTGTAAAGTTCAACCGACTTTGTAAAACCCGGGGACCTGCAGGGAGCATCCTACTTTGTAAGATGAGGAACCTAACCAAGGCACTACCGACCTGATAACAACAGACTAAAATGCCATGTGGATTCTAGCCTGCAGGCCAGCTTCACTGAGAGATGAATAGTCTTTCAAATCTGAAGGACGTGGCAACAAACATTTATATACGAGACGTGCTGTGGGGTTCCTTAAATAAGTAACTCCCCAGGCTCATATACTTATAGAACAATTATTTAACAGAGACGGGCTGAGAAAAAGAAGAACGAAGAGTTGATGAGTATTACTCTGAAACAAAGATAAAGCAGCATGTAGATGCTTAAGCATGGTTGAAGCTGATGGGCACAAGAAATTGGATTTTTACACTATACTGAAAAACAAAGTCACTTGAACATGGCTTTGGGACACTGTGATGAAATTACTCAGATAAGGCCATGTTTAAAGCCACAGAATTTCGTAACATTGTCACAAAAGCTCAGAAAGTCTGCAAACTGCTGCTCGACTTGCATTCCAAACTGCAAACGCCTTCCCACTCCAAGCTGGGGACAGGGCTTTGGTTACCATGTCCGTCCGAGGGAGATCTGTTGTGGTTTTAAAGTGTCTAGTGGAGCTTTATAAAGAGCACAGAAAAGCATGACCTTTGTGTCAGCATTAACCTCAACATACAATTCTGGGAAACTTTTGTACCTAGTGTTTTACTTATTACTGCCCGTGAAGTAAGTTTTACTTGTGCCTCCAAAGCTGTGCAAGCATATACTTTAAAAACAGAAGGTATCTTATATAAACATTGTTGTAGGCTTTCCTTTACTAAACTGGTACTTTGTTGAAGAGCTTTTAGTGCCTACTCCTCGTTTACGCTTAGTTTTTATACAGTCCAGTTTCATAGGGCCGTACTAATTGTATTAGATCCCAGTTATACTAGACTTATTTAAACAATGTTTTTTTATGTTGATTTTTGAGACAAAGAGAGGCAGAGCATGAGCAGGGGAGGGCAGAGAGCGAGAGACAGAATCTGAAGCAGGCTCTGGGTTCTGAGCTGTCAGCACAGAGCCCGATGCGGGGCTCGAACCCACGAACTGTGAGATCATGACCTGAGCCAAAGTCAGACACTCAGTCGGTTGACTGAGCCACCCAGGTGCCCCTAGACTTATTTTTTATTGAACAATGTTCAACGGTAGGGATCCCATTCTGACCTTTTTTCTCCAGCCACCTCCTTCCACTCCCCTTCCCCTTGACCAACTCCCCATTTACTTGCCCTTAAATAGTTAATGGGATGCAGTTTTGTGTTACTTCAGTTACCGTAATATTGGATCTGCTACCCT
>NW_024412452.1:520254-596954 GCF_014898765.1 Herpailurus yagouaroundi
ACTTTGGAGAGCATGTAATTGCAATATTACTGTTTTTTTTTTTTTTTTTCTTTTTTAAGACGATTAAGAGTCACATGCTCTACTGACTGAGTCAGCCAGGTACCCTATAATATTATTGTTTTTATTTTTAGTAAATAACTGAGAAAATATTTCATTCCTAAAAAGTAGATAAAATCTGGTACCAGGGCTAGATCTCCTAATGTGCCAAACTTCATTTGGGATCTAGAAGTAACTGCAAAGCTTGTGAAGATCTTCAAACTGGGAGTTAGCCAGTTAGCTGACTCTATTGCCAAAAAGACTGAAATCTGACCCAAGCCCTGCAACAATAATTTTCTAAAAGATCCACAATTTGGATCCCAAGGCAACGGTTTCCCCACGATGAGTTCCAGGGTGCCATGAACAGGAACTGTGCCTGGTTAAAGAGGCCAAAGATAAGGCTTGGGCCCCACATAGATCACATAAGGGCTATGTGACCAGAGACCAGGTTTTTTCTTTGGAAATACTACAGCCTTGAAGCTTTCCTCCCCTTAAAGATTCATAATGCGTATTAATATAGTTAAAGTTCTGAGAAGCCCAATAATAAATGAACTACTTTTGTTAGTTTTGCCCAAAATTGTCAAGAAAAAAACCCTGAACGTAAGTAACTCTACATGTTCCTTAGAATATATAAAGTCCCAGGTAACGTTTTTCTGGAAATACTACCTAAGATAGATCTTACCAGTCAGGATCAAATGATACAGTGAAAGGTAGGAAAAGTGGTCTGTAAACTGTAAGATATGTGCAACGTACTGTATCAGATGACAGAAGGGGCCCTTCAAGAAGCTATGACCAGAATCCAGGAAGGCTGCTCAGAGGCCACTCACACCACGCCCTAGGAGTTGGGTGTGGTGTAGAAGAACTACAGAGAGAAAAATCCCAAATCAAGCCCACTGAGTTTCAGGCTAAAGAAAAAGAACAGGCCAAGCGTCAAGGGTGAGAAGATGTCTTTTCCAAAGATATTCATTCATTCCACCCACAGTCAGTGAACTCTCAGTGGATATACACATTGTCAGGTCTCCTGTTGAGGTAAGTATCTAGACCTGCCAAGCTGGAAGACCCAAAAAGGTAAGGCTACATGGCAGCAAGGGTAGCTCCATCTGTGGCTCTGCGGTTTATGTTGAAGCAACATTTTCTGGTAATCACCAAGCACAGTTACTGTCTTTGCAGAGATAATCCCAAGGTAAATTCCCCCACCTGAAACCTCCTCCTTAGCCCCTAACAAACGAGAATAATGGGAACCATTAATTGGGCCTTTATTATATGTCAGATACTGAGCTAGACCGTACATATACCAATATTCCATTTCATCCTCAAAATAATTCTCTTTCTCATGAGGCAAAACTCATAGGCTGTTGATGATGAGACTGAGGTATAGAGAAGTGATCTGCCAAAGGTCCGAACTAGGTAGTGGCAAACCTGGGGCTCTAGACAGGGGTCCGCAATCATTTTTTATTCTGCATCCAAAACATATTATTTATAACTAGGCACAGGTGCCACTGTACCAACAGAGACATTTACAAGTATGATATAAATGAAATATACAGAGAACTAATATTGTCTTCTAGCATCAGTTTGGAGGTAACTGATACATTACACTGCTTCTCTCCTTCACTTCCCAGTTTTTACTTCATATTCCTCTATGCTCTGTTAAAGGCCCAGATTATTCCAGGTTCATTACCTGTTGAGCCTAAGTCTTCTCATCACTGCTCTTTCTAAAATTCCTTATGTTCTTAAAAGTCACATAAAATGCCAACAGGCTTGGGAGAAAAAGATGTTCAGTTGCTGATGGTAGTTTTCAGAAGCAGGTAAGAACTCTATTCCATCCAGTAAAGCCATTTACCGTATGTACTGCACACAGTATTTGTTGCATTATGGTAAAAATTTTTGAAAACTGTCACTTTTGCTTGTGCCAATTTCAAGAACTTAAATCCTGCTTCTTTAGAAATTCTCAGGAGAAAACCACTATGTTGTGAAATCCTCTCCCCTACCTTTTATGTTTCACAGCTGACTGAAACTGGCAATAAAAGGAAAGCAATGTTAATTATGACAATAAAGATACCTAATATGTCCCCAGAATGTAATGAGAATGGTGTTTCAGTTGTATGGGCAAAACGGGGAAAAAAATTCACATGAGATGATAATTGACTGTCAGAACGAGACCACTAGCAGTTCTGTGTTAACCACTATTCTTCACATTCTCGGGGAAATACTGAATATGCGGTTTTGCGGAGAGATCGTGAGTTTTAAGGGTCGGATCAAACACAGCCTTTAAGAACACGGACAAGGCACAAGAGAGAAAAGATCATTTCAGACCACGTGGCGCCAGCCAACCACTGCTTGTTAAAGCTGTGTGGACAGACGAGCTACCTTGTTAAAAGAAACTGGGAATTGTGGACAGTCTGCGGACTGCTTTCCGTGTTGGCGATGTTGGTCGCTGCCGTGGACTGCGTGATCGTGGTGGTGACGCCGCTCGTGTTAGCGCGCCGGGTGGCGTTGCGGGCGGTCTCCAGCTGC
This sequence comes from Herpailurus yagouaroundi, assembly GCF_014898765.1. Taxonomy (NCBI): domain Eukaryota; kingdom Metazoa; phylum Chordata; class Mammalia; order Carnivora; family Felidae; genus Herpailurus; species Herpailurus yagouaroundi. Next base: position 522,808 of record NW_024412452.1, read on the forward strand.
TGCCGCGCCGCCTGCGCGTGCTGCCGCTCCAGCTGCAGCTGCATCTGCAGCTGCTGCAACTGCGAAGCGGAAGGGCCCGAAGAGTTAAGCTGTCCTCCCGCGGACCGCCTCACTCCTGACAGCTGAGACAGCAGCTCTGCCAACGGAAACGAAGGGGGTTAATGTCTCGTTAGATGCTGCGGGAAACAAAAGGCTGAAGATCGCGCTTTTAGAGGAGCATTAAAAACGATGGCCAACAGGCAGGTGGGTATCCATGGCAACACAAAGTTCAGCTGGGAGCTCAGCACCTTTCTTTTTATTAAAGATTTTATTTGTAAGTCGTAATCTCTACACTCGACGTGGGTCTTGAATTTAACAATCCCAAGACCAGGAGTCGCATGCTCTACTGACTGAGTCAGCCAGGCGCCGCCCCTCGGTACCTTTTAGAATGCCTCCTGGAGGTAGCGGCTGTTGGGCATGGAGAATGCAAATCCATGAATATTAACCCACATACAATTATTTTTAAGCAGAACATAACAGATTGTTGCTTAATGGACTAATTTAGTTATACTTTCTCTCAATATTGTAGTAAATTAAAGTGGATCATCTGCTGGCCCAATCATAATATAAACCTTCTCCATACAAGCTCCATGAAAGAAGGGGTCAAGTCTACCATTTATACTATTCCAGCTCCTAGAACAGTGCCTGGCGCATAGTAGGCCTCAAACATTTACTCAATGATTGAATGATGATCCGAATTACATCCAAGAGGCCCAGATCATTTCTATCTGTGACCCTTGCACCACTCACCTTTGCCTTGTCTCTGGTACTTTCTGGTACTGTCATTTGAGAGTCCTGGAGTACCACTGGACTATCACTGGTGATGTTCAGTAAGGCTGACTGGCTCCTGACTGTACAGCCTAGTTAGTGGCCTGTTACAATCCAGACTCTCTTCTTTCGATAAGGTTGAACTCACCAAGAGCAATGTGGACCTTTGTCCCTGAGTCCTCATCTAAGTAGGGTGCAGGAAGCGCCTTGTCCCACATGGGAGAGTTCCACCTAGCTTACGTGGAATTACGTGGAATTGTCTGCCTTACTAGCAAATACTCTTCGCCGTTAAAATTCTTTAACGGGTGTTTCTGTCTTCTAGCTCACTGTTGTTTTATCCCACAGGTTCTTACACCATTCTTTCATATAGCCTACAACTAACATAAACTAATTTCCAACGGCAGAAAAAATTGGAAAGAATTTCTCACTTTTGAATTTTGTTTCCAGAAATGAACTTTTACAAAAAGCCTACTAACAAAGACAGTAGGTAAATATTCCCTTTGGATGAAGAAGTATTTTTTAAAATCCCCAAAACTCAGTTCACAGGGTTTATTGCACATCCAAATGCCCAAAGCACATTTGGAATTTAGAGGTTATATCTGTAGGTCTGTACATTTTAAAGAACATTGTATGAGTAAAACTGTTCCTAGTTTGTACCACAGATCCACACTTACCAGCGTCCCAGGGTGTTCTGCAAGGTGCATCACGATTTTCAGGCACATATTCACCATGCGCACACATTTCAGAACTTGTACAGGCTTCCCAGAGTCTTACCTTAGCCTGTCTGTGTTTCGTGCATCTTACAGTCTCAGGCTACTGTGATTTCTGACATTGTATTTTCACCTCCAACCTCTTTGCTCTGCTGCTGGCTTCCCAGGTTGGTCATGTACTAAGCCCAGAGGACTTGGCTATGAACTACATATTCAAATGTTGTCGTTTTTTAAATAAGATTTTCTCAAGCTACTGAAACACATACTTTTTAGTATGTTCCCTAAGAGTATAGTTCTCAAATCAAGGCAAGAACAGAGAAACTCCTACTTTACTTTCTTCTATGAGAAGAGCTTAATTCTCTAGTCTTGTCAATTAGTTTTATTATCTGTGTGTTTGGGGGGTTGAACCATGGAACTCTGAAAGTCTTCCGACTCTGAAATCTTTGATCATTTTCTTGGGTTTCAATACAGGCCACAAATAGAACCCAGAGCCATTTCTTAGTATCTTCTGCTCTAAGTGCTTAAAGAAATGTCAGAATGATATGAACTACTTTATGTTGCCCACTTTTAAAATATTTCATACTAATAAAATTTGGGGAAGTTCTGTGAAGGAATGTAGGAGCATGATGAGAGACTAAAACCACAAATTCCACCAAAACATTTTAAAGGAAGGCCCCCTCCCTGGCCATTTCCTTTATTAATGGGAAACTAACTTACCAGCTATAGGATCCATGGCCTCCCTATTGCTTGGAGAATATGAACTCTGAGAGGAAGAAAGTCCACCAGTAGAACTGCTAGTAAAGTGCATGTTTGATCTACGAGCACGAGGACCTCCTAGTCCCCGGCCAGGGTGAAACATTCTACGTACATGTCGAACACCACTCGATTCATCGTAACTCCAAAGTTAAGAAAAGAACCCAAGTATTTCACAGAAAGAAAAAAAAAAATCACTCGAGCCCCTGTTAGACAGACATGCAGATTTCCTAAATTGTAAGCATTTAAAAATAGCACATTTCATTTAGAATGCAAACATCACAACCATATCTACAAGGGCTATTAACGCTAAAAAAAAGACACTCAAATACAAAGCAACATGTGAGTGAATGAGTGAGTGAGTGTGAGAGAGAGAGTGTGTGTGTGTGTGTGTGTGTGTGTGTGTGTGTGTGTGTTTTCAAAGGGAAAAATGTTTTTCCAGATAGGAACAAATTTCTTCCTAGCCTCCAGCGACAATAACCAGGTGGGGTAAAGGGCACCATTGGGTCAGACTCCCAAGATAAGGCATCGCCTTACCCTGACCTCAGGGATGAATTTCATATATGTTCATACTGAAGTAACCAAAATTAATAAGCATCAATTTTTTTATCTGAGGGGAGCTATGCTAATCAAGTCTCAATTATCATCTGGAATAGAAAAGAACGGTATGAGCAGTTTTATTTACATTTTTACAGTTTTTTAGGTTTTTTTTTATTTAAGTAATCTCTACACCCAACATGGGGCTCGAACTCACCAACCAGAGATCAAGAGTTGCATGCTCTCTGACTGAGCCAGCCAGGTGCCCCCTGCATGAATAATTTAAATTCAGGAATAAAAGACTCCTTTTGGTTATTAGTTTTAATCTGTCTTCAAGTTGTTTTTTAATGCTGCTGCTAAACTGAAAACTAGATTTAAATTTTTTAATAACAGTGGACAGAGAGAGAGTAACACCACATTTATCAAGAGGTCAAATTCCAAGGGGCGCCTGGCTGGCTGTCAGAAGAAATTACTTAAAAAAAACAAAACAAAACAAAACGTCAAAGCTAGCAGCCTAACCCACCTTCTACAGCTGACAGCAAACAGCCGCCCAAACTCATGAAGACATGAGTAAAGAAGGTCCTGAACAGCAAACAGCCGCCCAAACTCATGAAGACAACCTTGTGTTTCCACACAGGCAAATGTATGGGTAAAGCACAGCCAAAGAGACTTTTCTTTCAAAGCAGTACATGGAACAGCTATATGGTACAGAATGACTTTTTAAAAAAAACGTTTATTGAAAATATTTTTGAGAGAGCCAGAGGGAGAGCGCAAGAAGGTGAGAGGCAGAGAGGGAGTGGGGGACAGAGGATCTCAAGTGGGCTCTATGCTGACAGCAGAAAGCCTGATGTGGGGCTCAGACTCATGAATCGTGACATCATGACCTGATCCAAAGTCGGGACACCTAACCGACTAAGCCACCCAGGCGCCCTGGTGCAGAATAACTTTGCTGGCTTCCCAGTTTTCAGCCGATGATTTTGGAGTGATTTAAGGATAGGATGAGTGATTACTGAAGCCCTCAGGTGCCATTATAATGTGTACTGTTTCATCATGGTATTCATGATAATGGCTTAGGTTTTACAGGAAGTAATGTTATGATCACCATATTTTGTTTTTAAAAAAGCATCTAGGTGTAAAAAGTACACTTTAGGAAGGTTCCATCTAAAGAGAAAAAAAAAAATTCTGGTGCCTAATGAGGTTCGGAGAGAAGCTATTCCCTCATGACAAAGTCACCACACAGAATCACTTGAAGAACCTGAAAAATCAGTATATTTCCAGGATAACTGCAATGTCAACGTTTTGTTTTCCAGAGCTTAATGGCAATACTGGTTAGGAATCTAAAATGTAACATATGCCTTCTCCTATTTTTATTTTGCATAATTTAATGTTCTCTTGATAACCAGGGACTTATAAAAATCTCACAAAAATGGATGTAGGTGACACGGGACATTCTACTGAATGGATACTAATTTCATTACAGGACCCCGAACTTGCTGAAAAAGTTCAGGATTCAGGATAACAGCCTGGCTTGCAATTACTTGCCTAGCTTCTCCATGAAGATGGTGCAGAACAGGGATCAAGCATAACCCTGCTCCGTATTGTTTTAAGATTCTTTCATATAAAATGCGAAGTGACTCAAAGACTTAGGTATTCTTGGCCCATTCAGGTTTTCTTATTCTCTTCAAGAAAAAAACAAAAAAAATCACAACTTTCTTCATTATGCTTTCATGTCCTCAGCACTTAGGAGAGAGGAAAAGTGGTGTCATCTGTTCCTCTGTCCTTGACTGGCTCAGGTCTGGCTGACATTTTCATTTCTTAGGTTGGCTCCATATCTTTGTATTCGCTTTCGTTTTCTTTTATTCCCCTAACTCCGAAGGGCCATGCTGCCAATTAGAACATTGGGAACTGTGAGCAAGGGATGGGAGCTGGGGGACAAGAAAACCGTCAAGCCAGTTTCTTCCTCAGTAGGACCATGGCTGGATTATGGTTGCCGGGAGGCAATCAAAGAAATCAGAATAAAGTCTGGCAAAGAGGAAAGTCGTGATTAGCTCTTGAACCACTTCAAACTGCAATGAATACTGAAACCTTTACATGAAAATGGACCCCTGAGTTAATAGGTGACAGTTTTCGAAAAACAATTCATAACTTGAGACGAGAAGCACACAGCGCACAAAATTAATTACTCCGGTGGGCCGTTCATCTCTTGAAGATCACAGGGAACATCACCAGCAACTGCTGAGAGACAGACTTGCGAAGGGGAAGCAGAAAGGAAAGCGGGAAAGGACTTCAGAGCTGGCCGTGAACTGATGCGATCCTACTCAGAGACTGGGCGGGGAATGACAGTCTCTGGAGAAAGGGGCTCCCAAGGGAGAGGAGCCCCGGCATGCACTCCTGCTCATCATCCCCCACTAGAATGGGGTACGGCAACAGAGGACACAGAGGGGAAGCACATAAATTCTCCTTGTACTCAACTAGATTTTAATTCGGATTAGTGTTTTCCTCTTTCGTATGAAAACACCCTGCTGAAGACTTATCACCTGGGCAAAGGGTCTTAAGGGCATCTGACCGAAACGAAGTGAAGATGACGAGCAAGGCGGCTTTCAGTGAGTGTTGTTCATGTGACGGGCACAGCATGTAACAAGAGAAATAAATTGCATCTCAACACCGAGTCACTTTTAGGAAAGGTCAAATAAACTCAAATAAATTGGAAGTTAGTTTATCTCTTTGGGTATATTGTCCTTAAAAATAATCAAAATGACAAACATTACAAACAACTCTATCCCTTCTTGCCTCTTAAAAGGATATTAAATCTCTAGGGGCTCTGTGTTCAAGTGTAAGATGAGCTGCAAAGTCATCCGTGACATGATTAGGATCGCCTCCAGGTAATGCTGCACATATTGGACAAATCTGAAATGAAAGTAAAGAAAGCAGATTTAATAGATGGATATTGATCAGACATCTTGTTGGATGAATATTTTACTATAACTGAGTTTTAACCAGGCAACAACACAGTAGAGATCCTGAACTAGTAAACAGCAACGGAGGCCTGAATATGAACTACGGCACATCCACGCTGTTACTTACAACTCCGAGAGATAACCTCTCAGGGTCAGACACAACGGTTCTAGACAAACAGCTCAAACTTGAGCTCTGGTAAAGCCTTCTAACAGCCTGGCCGATTCATTTGCATGGTCTGACAAAACACTTTCCATAAAAAAAATTTTGTTTAAAGATGTGCTATTTAATTAGTGCACATTCACATCTGACTAAGTTTGGTCTTGAATGGTAAAGACGGAGACATAAGCCTCCCCAAAGTAAGCTAGATTTGAGGGCCAATCTCCAAATACAACAGCAAAGCTCTTATTAAAATACAGCTATACAAGCTCATATATTAAGACAGTGATTACTGGTAATGTGCAAATATGCTCTATAAATTCATGAATAGGACTTCCAAGGGAAAATGGAGATGGGAGCCCATTTTTAGAACTCTATCTTTCAGAGGAATGGGAGGCGGAACAAAAGCTTGTTCAGGTTAAGGTCAAGGAGTAGAAGACCAACTTCTTGTGCGCCTTAGGGCAAGGGATAGGAGAAAGGAATAAAGTGTGTGTGCACACACAGAGCTCAGGGAAGCCTTCAGAGGCTGGAAATGTGGTTTCTGAAGCGGTAGGTTAGAGAGGAGTGGTGACACAGGAAGAAGAGGGGTAGGATCAAGAGAAAGGAACTTTGAGAGGAAAAGCCCCTTCTCTTCCAGAAATCCAAATGGGTAAATGATGGTCTAGGAGTGGAAGCCAAGCCTTGAGGTGTAAAGAACTTGAGAGCTAAAGAACAGAACCAAACAGAAAGGTCTGATGCAAAGGGGCACAGCCAAAGGGAGCCCCAGGAAGTGTACAAAGCTTTAGGTTTGTGTCTCTCTAGGGAGAAAAGAACTGAGGCTAGGATATGTGATTTACGTTGCCAATACACATGTTGTATCTCTGAATTCTTTCACCTGGAGTAAAATTCAGGCACTCGGTTGACCTTGCTGCCTGCCTGTGGTGGTGTAAAAGAGATGAAAAGGCAGGCGCCAGGCGAGACTTGGAAGGCCAATACTGGGATACAGACGGGAAAACAAACTATCTGATCCCCAGAGCCTATGCCAACGCAAATCACCATCTTCTCGGGACTAGAAAGCAGAAGTCCCCTGAAAGTCTGACTCTGATTTGATTCCAGTTCCTCTTATGCCCATTCAGCTGTTCTGATTATATCTGCTTCAGGAGTCTGAGAAATATCCTTAAGAAACCCTAAAGATGCTCATGAGAAATAACACTTAAGCAGGACAGTGTGCAAAAGAAGAAGGGAGGTCACATAGGAACGTGCCTGCAAAGAAATGAAGAAAGCACTGGATAAACATGTGCATGCCTTTCTTAGAAGATGCCACAGAGGTGTTCAGACATTTTTTCCTGTCAGAGAGAAGAGCAATTGTATCTGTTCATAAATTTACAGATAATCAACTCTCTTTCCCAGGAATTTAGGTTTTACTGTCTGTGTCATTCCTGTACTATGAAACTGCCAGGCAGTGTGCGCTGTACTTATTTTACTTTTTGTGTGTTTCTGTCTTGCCTAGCTAGATTGTCAACGGTTTTGAGAAAGGCAGGACAGTGTGATTTGGTTGTTGTTTGGGAACCGTGACCAGACTTGCTTAAAACAAAAAGACCAACAGGTTTGGAGAAGCAGAAACAACCTCCAGTTTAACAAATGAAACAAACAAGCCAGCTTAGATATTTTTGAGTCCCTCAATTTTGCAACAATTTAACAGGTGCTGGACAATGCAGAGCTTTATTACAATGCGACAAGATTACAAGTGTTAAGATTTTTATCCACAGAAAAAATAACCAGTAAGAGGAAAAGGCACCTTCCTTCTAAGACATTTGCTTTAGACTGGCCTTTGGCTAAGGTCTATGCACAACTCGAACTGCACAAAAGATAACTGTAGAAGTTTCAGTACTTTGAGGACACACGCAAATGTTCTTAGATGAGAGAAGTATCCTTGAGAATATGCATTCCCAGAAGGAAGACGAAATGGGAAAGTACAGATATCAAATGTACTAAGAATGCCCTAACAGGACCGACAGCCTCCTATACCCTAGAAAAGCACCTTCGAGATGGGGATGTAGACTAGTGCTTAGTTTTGAGTGTGTCTTTACTTCCACACACCCAGTATTTTGCAGAGGACAGAAAAATTCCACACAAAAGATACACTGTTAACCCTAAACTTACCAGTCTGTCAACATTAATATTTATCATGCTTCAACTGCCACATGATATAGTAACATCTATTACTTGAACAAGCAAATTCCATGTAACACATTATCTTAACGCAATGACAACTTGCCAGTGTTCAGGCATATTGAACTGGCATAAGTCAGTGTTTCCTGAAATTGGCTGAGGATATAATTCATCCAGAATATTTGGTAAAAACACAGTTCTCTAGGCCCCTGCCTGGAAACTGATTCTAGGAGATTTGAAAATCTATATTTTTGACAAGGGTCCCAATTATCTTACAATTAGGTAAGTTTGGTAAATACAGCTTAAATATACAACGGTATTTAAAAATAATAAATATCCTGAGGAATGAAACATGAAATGTTGTATTTACTATCACCTGGCTCAAATTCTTTCTTTTTTCTTTTTTTTTACTGTTTTTATTTTTGAGAGAGAGCGCACAAGTGGGGGAGGTGCAGAGAGAGAGGGAGACACAAAAACAGCCACAGAGGGGTTAAGTTCTCATGATGTAGTGAGCTCTTCTCCATTTTTTTTTTTTTTTTGGATAGGCTTCATTCCAAGTTTCTTGGCCATTTTGTTCACTGTTCCAGAAAATGCATTTTAAAAAACTGTCTATCTGATCCAGTATATAACCTAGCTTGAACTGAAGCTACTAGACCACAGCACTACAGAGAGATCAGTCTTGCACCAAAATCATTCAGCAGATGCTGAGAGCTAGGCTGGTTCTTTACCATGAGGCTGACCCACTTTGGAGCATCATCCTCTCAGACCACTTGAAACTGCCCTTGAACTCAGATTCTGGGACACTAAGCTTCTTGTTAACAGCAAACACTTTTTTAAAAGTTTATTTATTTACTGAGAGAGAAACACAGAGAATGGGGGGGGGGGGGTTGTTGAGAGGGGAGAGAGAATCCCAAGCAGGCTCATCAGTGCAGAGCCCGACCTGGGGCTCAACCCCACCAATTGTGAGATCATGACCTGAGCTGAGATCAAGAGTCAGATGCTTAACTGACTGAGCCACCCAGGCGCCCTGTAGCAGCAAACACTTTAAGTGAAATAACTGGTTTGGCAATTGGCATTTCTTGACTAGGTTTCTGAAACTTGATAAACTCATTTATTTCATTTATCTGATTAATTTTAGATCTCTGAGAAATATGTTCCTTTTGAGTAACTGTTCAAAAGCTGTGATTTCCCTATATCATCTTCTATTGTTACTTTCTAGTAACACAACAAATGTTTGATGCATCGTTTGTCTGGCAACGATGATCTTATGGCAGCATAGCTTCTTTGTAGTTCATTTTTTGGACCCTTTTTCAAAAAGATTCATTTTCATCCACATAATCATTATGATTAGGTTCATCTTGTCACAAAAGGCCTACAGAATCACTCAAATCCTACCATCCTTCCATTCCCAAGTAAAAGCCCGGGTGGCATGATGGTGGAGAAAGTAACATTATTCCTCTGTACAAATGTCAAACCTCTTTATTATCCACCAGACCAAGTGGACAAATGTTCTCATTTTAATGGTTCTCTAGTATTTGGCCGTACTCACCTGATTCCATTTTATTTCCCATTATTTCCCACAACAATCAATACCTTACCATCCCTTCTACCTACTATGTTTCTTTCTCAATACCACATCTTAGTTCATGTTGTCTCTTCCCTCTGAATAATGCCTTTACCTTCCCATTCTGTCCACTTTTTGAAATCATACCCATTTTTTCAAGGCCTACATGAAGTCCCAAAGCCCTCTGACTCCTTCCTGGTGTTATTCTCCAATTGTGTCAAATAAGCTAGTTTGCTCTTCAGATGGGCCACAAAGTCTGTGTGGGTTGAGGCCACATGTTTTACAGTTGTTATGCTGAGAGCCACTGTGCCTTACTCCAAGAATTCAGAGGCCTCAGAAAGCACTTCACACTTTACATACTAAACGTAATGTTCTTGGTTAATACTTGGGGAGATACGTTCAGAAGTCACGAACATTTATCTAGAGAAAGGCCACTAAAATCTCCCTTTCCAACTTGTCCTTAATAATTGACCCAGGAATGATCTAGAACAGAGAATCTTCTTACATCATCCTCTGAGGGCAAAGAAGGGAAGGTAAAGTGAATGTTGTGTTCCCCTCACCCTCTTCCTATTTATAACTAACGACTCAATTTCTCTCAGGCACCCACACATTTTCTCACATAAAGCCCTTCTGCGGCCCCCCACCTTCCTGTTACTTTGCTTTCTGTCCAGTCATTACATGAACATTCCTTCTCCTTGTTCCTTTTCTCTACTACAGCTGTGGGTCAAGTTATGAAGTGAATCACGGTTAAGAAGATTAAAGGTATTACTCTTGTATCTGAGGAGTTACAGGTTCTGCAGCAAAATTACAATGCAGTGAAGAATAACTGCCACAGCTCTACTGCCTTCAGAAAAGCTGCTTATTTACTTGTGTTCGGTGAGTTTGTGCACCCCCCCACATCATAAGCACAAGAAAGATAAAAACACAATTCCAAGTCAAATAATTTTCCTTTGTTAATATTATACCAACTTTCTTTCTTTCTTTTTTTAATAAATGGGGAGGAGAGAAAGTTCTTTTTTCTTTTTTTTTTTTAATGTTTATTTATTTTGGGAGAAAGAGAGTGTGTGAGTGGGAGAGGGGCAGAGAGAGGAAGAGAGAGAATCCCAATCAGGCTCTGTGCTGACAGAGCAGACTCCTATGTTGGCCCCAATCCCACGAACTGTGAGATTATGACCTGAGCTGAAATCCAGAGTCAGACACTTAACTGACTGAGCCACCCAGGCGCCCCTCTACTAACTTTCTAATACAGGATTACATAGGCTTTTCCTAAGCTAGCTTCAAAATCAAAATTCACCACATGATGTGTTCTGCCAACCTCGTACTTATTTATTGTGCTCTGAGTTTCAAGCTAGGTTTCCAAAGGACATTTACAAAAACAGCTTCTTTTTAAGTTGGTGTTTTCTTCTTCCTTTCTTCTCATATGTGTAGGTTATATAAATTTAAATGAAAACATGTAACAAAGCCTTGTGAGCACTGTTTCAGATATGGGGCACCTTCTGGGACTGCAATAAACACGGTTTCTCTTGTGCTACTGTTTACAACTGCGTCAGTTTTCTAGTTAAAGGATCTATGCCAAGAAGTCCAGGTGGGCTAGTTAATGAAAGTTATGAAAGTTCTCACCAGTCAAATTTGTTATATTGTATAATTTTGTTACTATGGATTAACAAATTCATTAAGTATTTACTGAGGACCAAATCAGTGTTCACTTAATATCCTGGGTTATAAAAATATTAAGAAACGAAGACAGTGAACATGGTGATCCTGCCACCATTCAAGTTCATACAAATTCCATTTTTTTTTTTTTTTAGTTTCGTCTCTTCTTATAAATTGGGATGTATTTTTCATTATTTATTCAAACCAGATTACAATTCATGTCTCTTCTTTTGAAGGGCTCTTAAACTCACCTCTAGATATACCCCACGCTTGTTCTGTTAGGCAAAATTTTCTGATCACTTGCAATATAATGAGATGTTTTTAACAGAATTTCTTTTACTGAAAAGTGATGATCCAAAAAGAGCTATTAGAATTTAAAGCCAAGACACATAAAAAAGCCTTCAAATGCATTTGAATCCTTAGAGTTAAACAAACATAAAGTTGATAATCTACCAAGCTAACTATTGCTGAGGTTTATTGGTGATGTCAGGTTTTTGATCTCCTACCCAATTAAAAGTGGTTCATCTTATAAAATCTGCAGCTATAATAAATATAAGACTGAATGCTGGAGTTTTGCTTTGAAGAGATACATAAAGCACTACTGGAAAATCTTTTGGGCCTAGAACTATCTAAGTTGTAGCCACTTGCACCTTAACCATCCAGTTTGCCAATATAGACATAGGTCCTTTCAAGATTTGAGTGAGCACACCATTCAACTGGATTACAATCTAATTTTCTATTGTTACAGCGCAACACTGAAATTAACTTATAATGAAGTAGGAGTTACTTCATATTGAATTTATTTTTCTCCTCAGTTCCGTTCTCCCCATTTTAATACTTAGGTTGGAAGTGTCACATGCTTCTAAAGAGTAGCATTTAGAATTTTAGGAGTGTTTGCTATATACAAAAGTTTTAATTTTCCTTACATTTTTTTCAATTTTTTCATGTAAAAAAATGTTTATTTATTTTTGAGAGAGAGACGGGGGGGGGGGGGGGAAAAAGAGGGAGGGAGGGGCAGAAAGAGAGGGAGACACAGAATCTGAAGCAGGCTCCAGGCTCTGAGCTGTCAGCACAGAGCCCGCCACAGGGCTCGAACTCACAAGCTGTGAAATCATGATCTGAGCCAAAGTTGGACACTCAACCAACGGAGCCACCCAGAAGCCCCTTCCTTACATTTTTATACGTGATTTAAAAGTCCTAAATAACTAAGTTTTGGTTTTAAATGTTATTTTACTTACTTACTTAAAGATTTTTTTTTTCTTAAGTAGGGCTTCATGCCCAGCACGGAGCCCAAGGTGGGGCTTGAACTGACCCTGAGATCAAGATCTGAGTTGAGATCAAGAATTGGATGCTTGGGGCACCTGGGTGGCTCGGCTGGTTAAGTGATGCTTTTGGCTCAGTCATGATGTCAGGTATGTGGGATCGAGCCCGCATCGGGCTCTGCACTGAGTGTGGAGTCTGCATGGGATTCTTTCTCTGCCACCACCTCCCTGTTCCATGTGTGCTCTCTCTCTCAAAATAAATACATAAATTTAAATCTTAAAAATAAGAAAAAGCTGAATGCTTAACTGACTGAGCCACCCAAGTACCCCTTGATTTTTCCCTTTTAAGTAATCTCTACACCCAACATGGGGTTCAAACCCACAACCTCGAGAACAGGAGTCATACCCTCTACCGACTGAGTCAGCCAGGCATCTCCTTAAATATGTTTTTTGGGCAGAAATTTAAATTATATGTGTACATTGATGGGGCTCCCGGGTGGCTCAGTCGGTTAAGTGTCTGACTTCGGCTCAGGTCATGATTTCACAGTTCGTGGGTTCAAGCCTTGTGCTGTTGGGCTCTGTGCTGACAGCTCAGAGTCAGAAGCCTGCTTCAGATTCTGTCTCTCCCTCTCTCTCTCTGTCCCTCCCGGCTCGTGCTCTGTCTCTCTCTCAAAAATAAAAATAAAACATTTTAAAAACATAAAAAAAAAATAATTTAGCAACAGTAAAAAATAACTCCAAAGGATTCAGAACTGTCTTTTTTCTTTATCCTGCCCACAATTCACTCCAGATATGAGCACCCATGCTCACCTAGAAGAAAAACCCCAATGTCAGCTCCACTTTCTTAATCTAACCCGGTGCAAGCTATATTTATTACCTGTAGACTTTGAGAAAGGACATGGGAACCTCTTACCTCTTAGTGGTATCAAGAAGAGCCTGAAAGATGCAGGGAGACAGGGGCAGGGAGGCAGTGCCTGAGAGCAAGAAGCAATTTTAGTGAAGAATCAGAAATAAACTCTACCTTAGTCAGTGGGTCTGTGTGGTTTACAGTGAGTTTAAGTTAGAGTCTGATGAGGACTGAAGCTTTCTGCATGTTCCCCTTCTCAAGGGCATAACCAGTTTGTCAAGTAAGACTGAGTTTGCCAGAGCTTCCTAGAAAAAGGTGACCTCAGCTATGAACATCAAGACTGGCATCTTCAAATAATTTTACCAGTTTTTTTTTTTTTTTTTAAATCTGAGGGGCAGGTCCGGAAAAGAAGAGACAAGACTGAAAAGCATTTAAAGAACTTCTGAGTCACCCTGTAATTTGCCAACAGTTGTCGAAGAGCTCCCATCTTTACACCATCCTTCCTACAAATCTTTCTACAAACCCTGCAGAACATTTCTTTGACTTAAAATTAGCTGTCTGGACACTGAACTAGACAAACCAGTATTTTATAGGACAAAGAAGAAACCAGACTAGTGGCTAAAGAAAAAAAAACTCAAAATGAATGTGTGTAACACCTGCTATTTTACCCAGTGCTCCCCTTCCCATTCAGAAAACTGCCTGTTTTCCTTCCCTTACAGGATTTTAATTCAACTTCAACACAGAAGAAAGTAGAAAGCAATGAAAACCCTACCCAGGAAGAACAACATACTCTCAAATAGCAGGCATTTAAGGAACTTATTTCTTACAGAAATAGATTTTAAAAATGTCATGACACATGTATATAGGATTATCCCAGAACAAATCTGGAATCCCCAAAATATCTCCTATCATTTCCTTCCCTGCTCACAACTCCAAAAAATCTGCCGGGGTACTAATAGCTATATCACTCTTAAAATCAAAAGTACTATGATCTTGGGGTGCCTGGGTGGTTCAGTCGTTCAAATGTCCAATTTTGGCTCAGGTCATGATCCCACAGTTCGTGGATTCGAGCCCCATGTCTGTGTGGACAGCTCAGAGCCTGGAGCCTGCTTCAGATTCTGTGTCTCCCTCTCTCTCTGCCCCTCCCCTGCTTGCACTCTTTCTCTCAAAAATAAATGTTAAAAAAAAAAAAAAGTACCACGATCTGATTTTAAACAAGTAAATGTGTTCAAAGTAACTATTATTTAAAATATGCAAAGACAGCCAAACACTAAAGACAGGAAAAACTGATTTATAAAATAGAAAGTGTTTGGAGTCAAAAGTAATGAAAAGCACAAATTGTAAAAGTACCAAATCCTAACCTTCTACAATCTCTCCAGCTAAATGCAGCTGAGCAGTGGCAATATGGTTTCCCTGCAGCAACTGTATTTTTCAAATCCTATGTATTTATTTCTACAGCATTATTAGATAAAATACCCTTGTGAGTTCAGAGAAAAGCAGATAGCATCCAACTGCATTCTCTGATAAAGAATGCAAGCAGTAAGAGTCAAAATGTATTTTTTTCTTTTAATGTGAGTTTGGCTTTTAAATGCTTACCTTTCCTGATTATCTGATTAAAAGGGTAAGAAGGTAGTTACAATGTTTAAGAAAGTGTATAAAATTAGATTAAAAGATATGTACAAACTGTGGTTCACTCCACTGTTGCCCTAATAAGGAAATAAGTGCGGAAGTTAGTTCTACATATCGACATATTAAAACAGTCTCTCAATGAAATACAGATAGATTGATGATCAGGATTTAAAAGTCCTATAGACAGTTTAAAACAGATGTCACTTCTCATCGCCTTCATGAATAAATCCTATCTATCATGTTAATTTGGCTGGAATATTTGATCTAATACTTTCTTGCTTGCTTAATTGAGAGATCAAATGCATCTAATTGTTTAGTACAAATGCCACAAATTGTTTAGTACAAATTGCCAATAGATAAACTATTGTGCGCTCTATGACATTCAAACAACTGTTTAAATATTAAGTCAGTTACCAGCTAAAACCGATTATTCTGAATCATGAAAAAAAATTCAAAGGTCCTTTTATGCCATTGTTTTTCTCCGTAAGAACTGTTGTCATTAGTTTTTAAAGTGTATGTATGTATGTATGTATGCATGTAATCTCTACACCCAACGTGGGGCTCAAACTCACAACCCTGAGACCAAGAGTCTCATGCTCTTCTGACTGAGCCAGCCAGGTGCCCCAAAAATTATTACTCAAAATAAAATTGTCTAAAGTCAGACTATGGGAAATTTCCAAAATCATTCTTTCTCCATGATTTTTAGTTCTTATAAATAAAACACAGTACAACCGTACTATTTCAAAACTAAACTCCTTTTGTTAAGAACACACCTAAGTCTTCATTAAAAAGGGGAGGAAATGGGGGCACGTGTGGGTGGCTCAGTTGATGAAGCATCTGACTCTTGATCAGCCCAGGTCATGATCTCACAGGTTGGTTAGTTTAAACCCCTCATAGGGCTCCATGCTGACAGTGCAGAGCCTGCTTGGGATTCTTCCTCTCTCTCTGTCCCTCCCCTGCTCGCTCTCTCTCTTAAAATAAATAAACAAACTTTATTTTTTTAATTTTTTTAAAACTTTTTTAAATTTTTTATTTATTTATTTTTTAATTTTTTTTTAATGTTTATTTATTTCTGAGACAGAGCATGAGTAGGGGAGGGGCAGAAAGAGAGGGAGACACAGAATCAGAAGCAGGCTCCAGGCTCTGAGCTGTCAGCACAGAGCCCAACGCGGGGCTCAAACTCACAGACTGCGAGATCATGACCCGGGCTGAAGTCAGACGCTTAACCGACTGAGCCATCCAGGCGCCCCTAAAACTTTTTTTTTAACATTTATTTACTTTTGAGAGACAGAGCACAAGTGGGGAAACGGCAGAGAGAGAAGGAGACACAGAATCCCAAGCAGGATCCGGGCTCTGAGCTGTCAGCACAGAGACCGACACGGGGCTCGAACTCACGAATGGCGAGATCACGACCTGAGCCGAAGTCAGACACCCAACCGACTGAGCCACCCAGGGGCCCCATAAATAAACTTTAAAAAGAGGGGGGGGGGGTTGGAGGGATGCTTGGGTGGCTCAGTCAGTTGAGCGTCTGTCTGACTTCGGCTCAGGTCATGATCTCACAGTTCGTGGGTTCAAACCTTGTGTTGGGCTCTGTGCTGACAGCTCGGAGCCTGGAGCCTGCTTCGGATTCTGTGTCTCCCTCTCTCTCTGCCCCTCCCTCGCTTGCACTCTGTCTCTCAAAAATATATAAACATTAAAAACGGGTGGGGGTAATGTTATCAGTAACATAAATGAAGAGCACCTAAAAGCTGGACACTACCCTAACCCCTTTTCTGGAAAGTAATAAAAATGAGTAAATCAAATGAAAAATAGAAAGCAAGAAGTTCCCAGCAATGACCTATTAGAAGACTGCTGTTATTATGAACAGAATAATACATTAATACATACACTTCTGGAAGACAGAAGAAAATGTTGGTAAACCAAAAAGTGCTTTTATCTTTTAAGCATAATAGTCTTCAGATAAATTACAAGAGATTTATTTTAACAACTGAGAGCAAGCTAACTACATGTCATTAATGAAATGTAGCAGAACATTTCATCTAAAAACAAAATCTCTGACGGCTTTCAAACTAGCTACAGTGCAAGCTCAAATACATAGGATTTAAGAAAAAAATTCAGGAGTCACTTTTATGTCCGAAGAAAAGTTTTTCTACCTACCATGTTTCTTCCACCATCCTCACACTTCCTCAATAATCCTTCGTATCTGCAATCCCATTTGACCACTACTGCTCACTTCTGCTACTAGATTGATGGATTTTAAAACTACATACTGTACTACACTTCCCCTCTTAATTCTTTCCATTACCCAATCTACCCAATCTACCAAATCTCGTGGTAACTATGCGGGATTTTAAGAACTTGTGCTTAATCTCAAGATCACATTGTTTACCATGTTTAGTGTTTACATAGAGACTCCTGAGGGCTGCCTGGGTGGCTCAGTTGGTTAAGCATCCAACGCTTGGTTTCAGTTCAGGTCAGATCTCATGGTTTGTGGGTTCAAGCCCTGCATCGGGTTCTCTGCTGACCGTGAGGGATTCTCTCTCTGCTCCTACCCTGCTCGTGCTTGCTCGCCTGCTCTCTCTCAAAATAAACAGATAAAAGCTTAGAAAAAAAAAAAAAAGACTCCTGAGGCTATGCCCAATCCACTTCTTAAATTTTTAACTAGTAATCACCCTCACTCATTCTATGTCAGATGTTGTTTTTCATAGTATCTGGTTTTGAAGGGTCCTCCATACCCTCAAAATCAAAGTCTCTTGAGTAATCCCAAATTAATCTTAAGAAGGGGGGCAAATCTTATATGGGGCCTTTAGAGTCCCTATTTGAAAAAGAAAACAGAGACATATAGACAAGGTTATAAAGTTGTCTACAAAGTTGTTGATTTTTTTCTTTTTAAAAAATGTTTATTTATTTATTTTGAGAAAGACAGAGAGAGAGTGGGGGCAGGGTAGAGAAAGGGGAGAGAGAGAATCCCAAGCAGCCTCTGCAGTGCAGAGCCCGATGCAGGGCTTAAACTCATGAACTATGAGATCCTAACCTGAGCCAAAGTCACACACTTAACTGACTGAGCAACCCTGGCGCCCCTACAAAATTGTTTTAAACATTAACCTTCAGTAGACTTTCTTACCAGCTATGTCAGGTATCATTAAATGCTTACTAGTGGTGACAATAATACCTACAGTGACATTCTTTTACCCCTAAATGTTCCAAATGGATGCTGGTTAGAGGAGTGAGATCCTTAAGTCCCATGAAGTTACAAACTGGTGGCCTAGCCGACACATGGAAGAAACACAGGAGCAAAGCAAGATAGCACATTAAGCATTTAGAAAGAAAAATGTAGGTGGGGCACCACAGTGGCTCAGTTGTTAAAGCATCTGACTTCAGCTCAGGTCATGATTTTACAGTTTGTGAGTTCAAGCCCCACTTGAGGTAAGCCTCGCTTCTCTCTCTCTCTGTCTCTGCCTGTGATTCTCCTGTGATTCTCTCTCTCTCTGCCCGCCCCTCATTCACTTGTGTCTTCTCTCTCTCTAAAAACAAAAAAACAAAGAAGAAAAAAAAGAAAAAAAAAGGAAAGAAAAATGTAGATAGGAATAGAAAATGGGGTACACATGAGTCCCCGACCAAAATAACACGAGTCACTCTCGAACTCCAGAAGTTTTCCACGTTTGACTAACCATGACCTTGGCAAAATACTGGGGAGGGCGGTGGGGTGAGAGGGACACCTAGTAACATCACCTGGACATTTATAAATGCTTCACACGCATGCAGAGAGGCACTCAAAATACTTAATAACTGGTGGCATAGGCACCAATCCTTCAGAACGGACACTAGTCAGTAAGCCATATGTGGTGCCAGCCCTGGACTGAAGAGGACAGGGCTCACAAGATTTGAGGAAGAAAAAACCCTGTACCTTCATATCAAAGATTCTTGTTTGCTTGCCATTTTCCACTTTGAAACGCCTGGATGGAAACAGAGGGCAGATGTGGTGTTCATGCAGACTAAGGGCTGATGAGGAGGGAGCAATCCTTAAAATACTCCACAAAAACCAATTTAAAAACAGTATGGCCACTGTCTTGAACTATGTACCAAAAGCTTGGGAACTTAACAAAGGCACATACTGAACATGCCTTATAAGAGACAGACCACTAAACCATTTGTAGATGGTAAATATTTAATTTTCAAACTGTGAATCAGGTGTAGAGGAGTGTAAACAAATTATGAGTATTTACTTACAGGAAAAAAAAATCAAGGCAAAGCTGCTGAGGCAGAACTACTCATTCTTATTTCAAAAGACTAGCTTTTCGCTCATGGAAGGACTTAACTTTCTGCTGGATTCTCCAATTTGGGGTGTGGAAAACTGAGTAGCTGTCCTGCCCCAGTGGAGTGATGAAGTACTATCCCAGGGCCTACTGGCTAGTAAAGATTTTAAGAATGCCTGGTTCAGTAAGAGAAACCCCTCTCTGTTGTATCCAGTAACAGAAATTAAGTCAAAAAGAAATTATTCCAAATTTCCCACAACAACGAGGAGGAGATGCGATCAAGTCCACATTCCTCATACTGGTATCTGGGACTGAACCAAAAGGAAGCAAAGTCACCTTTACAAAATAAGAACAACAAATTAAGAACAGTAGTAAAATGTGTCAACAGTGTTCTGAGGCTCCAGATGAGAGCAGTTCTGAGCTGTTAGATACGAAAATTTGGCTTTGGGACTACATAATGTCAATTTACCAAATGGTTGAACTACACACCTTATAAGCAACTTTAAGCATCCAACTAAGCAGTGTGAATGGGAATAAAAGTGAACCTGTAGTACTCACAGCTGTAACAGCAGGGCTGTAGCAGAGATAAAACAGGACAATGGTTAAGTAGGGACTCTACAACCCAGAGGGACTCTGGCTGACTTCAAACACCAGGCTCTGCCCCTCAGCAGCTGTATGTCCTCGGACACCCTATTTCTTGAGTTTCAGCTAATTTGTTTTGAATACATTTAGGGGCTTATTAGTTGATGCAATGTGCAATTGCTTGTGCCAAAATTCTCTAAATCCCAGACCTACAGTTCCATTTCTCATCTCTCACTTTATCTATTATTACCAATAGTAAAGGGGGGGGAAGGGTGCTCTTTTGGGTGTACTTTATCGTTTCTTAAAAGTTGAATATATGCTGACTCAGATGTCAAGTTAAATGCCCAAAAAGCTTTCAAGGCAAGATTTCCTTTGTGCATTATTCCAGGTCTTTGGCTCTTAGCCAGTTGGGAAAGATTAGAGTAGAAGGAACTTGTAGGGACCTTAGAGCTCCGACCAATGAACCAAGAGATCTGACCTAATAAAAACAAAGTAAGCGATATGTTACAATGAGATGTGACAATGGATTATTACTTATGACTTAAAAATTTAAAATTTCATTATGAAGGCATTCTTGTAGAAGAAAAATTAAGCAGGTAGCAAGAATACCTGCTTTTTAGAAAGAGCTGTGCTTCAGGGTGGGGTGCTTTTAACCTGTTCACAGTACATTTGCTAAGAGCTCCTGAATTTGGTCAAGATTCCACACTGTGCTTTTAGCAACAGGGCGAGAACGGCTAGTGTGAATAAATGAAGTGTGTTATCTTGCACACATGCAACCTCCTAGGATGTGTAAAACTTGCTGTTAAAAGAGCATTTTAATAATTATTATGCAAACAGTATCAGTACACTTAGTAGGAGACAGAGGATAGTGACCTGGCTTTACTTTTGTTAGAAATGATGTACGTTAACACATCACTTTAGATACAAGGTTTCTTCACTTACCACTTCTGTTGATGTTTCTGCATGCTCAGAAGTAACATGTTCTTGGAGAGATGTCTCCGTATAGCCCATTTTTCCACAATAGGGACAAGTAAAAGACTGTGGCTGCTCTACAGAGAAAGCTTCCCCACCATAGTACAAATCTGAAAAATAAAAATGGAACTGCAGTGAGAAATAATAATTATTGTTTTCTTTTATCACATGAAAATGTAAACATATGGTAGGTACAATAATGTAAAACAACAGTATCCCTGAAATCTCCAAAAACCTCACCCTGTCAAAGAGTGCTTAGGTACCTCATATGTGCAACATCCTTATTTTGCCTGGGACTCCATGCCACCCCTCCAAAATTCCTTTTTCACCCACATAGCTATTATTTCCTTAAGAGAAAAACAAACAGGGACACCTGGGTGGCTCAGTCGGTTGAGCATCCGACTTCAGCTCAGGTCATTATCTCACATCACAGTTTGTGAGTTCAAGTCCCGCATCTGGCTCTGTGCTGACAGCTCGGAGCCTGGAGCCTGCTTTGGATTCTGTGTCTCCCTCTCTCTGCCCCTCCCCTGCTCATGCTCTTTCTCTCTCTCAAAAATAAAGAAAAATTGTTTTTAACATTTGTTCGTTTTAGAGAGACAGAGACAGAGCATGAGCAGGGGAGGGGCAGAGAGAGAGGGAGACACAGAATTGGAAGCAGGCTCCAGGTTCTGAGCTGTCAGCACAGAGCCCAACGTGGGGGCTCAAACCCACAAACTGTGAGATCATGACTGAAGCTGAAGTCAGATGTTTGACTGAGCCACCCAGGTGCCCCATCTCTCTCTCAAAAACAAATATACGTTAAAAAAATTTTAAAAAGAGAGAAAAACAAACAACTTTTTATCCTTTCATTTAACTTTGAATGTTTTTTTAAGATATTTTTAAGTAGCCTCTATACCCAATGTGGGGCTTGAACCTTGGGATCAAGAGTTAAACATGCTCTTCTGACTGAGCCAGCCAGGCCCCCTCCCTTCATTTAATTCTGAAACATCTCTCATTTCACATCTAGTTCTAATTTTACTGTAATTTATTTTTTCTTTATCTCTGTGGCTACTGTACCAAAGCCAGTATCAACACAAAGAAATCAGCAGAGGGAGAGGTGCCCAACTGGCTCAGTCGGCAGAGTGTGTGACTCCTGATCTTGGAGTTGTGAGTTTAGTTCTCTACATTTGGTACAGAGATTACTTAAAATAAAATCTTAAAAAAAAAAAAAAAAGAATCAGCAGGGCATATCATAATACAAGAACACAAGTGCTCGGAATAGGCAAATGTGATCAATATGCCAAACCCCAGATGCAGCTATCTGTCTAAAGCACACACCATTCTTACAGCAGGAAGGACCCTGAGCAAAAATGCTAACTTGAATGGAGTACTACCACAACAGACTCTGTCCATGTTGGTTACTGAAGAACTGATGAATTAGTGATATTCTATGGGAATAATCTGTTTGCTTCATTAGTACATCTCAAGAAATAAGTTTATTTTTCTCCATTAGTAACACAAAAGGAAATGCATTTGAAAGTATATTTAGTATGTTATGTCACTTCATTCCAAAGAACTATACTTAACATGAAACAAATGCTTAATTTAATAGGATATGAGGGGGCGCCTGGGTGGTTCAATCAGTTGGGTATCCGACTTCGGCTCATGTCATGATCTCGCGGTTCATGAGTTTGAGCTCTGCATCAGGCTCTGTGCTGACAGCTCGGAGCCTGGAGCCTGGAGCCTGCTTCAGATTCTGTGTCTCCCTCTCTGCCCCTCCCCTGCTTGTGCTCTTGTCTCTCTCTCTCTCAAAAATAAACATAAGAATTTTTTTAAAAATAGCACATTATAGGGGCGCCTGGGTGGCGCAGTCGGTTAAGCGTCCGACTTCAGCCAGGTCACGATCTCGCGGTCCGTGGGTTCGAGCCCTGCGTCAGGCTCTGGGCTGATGGCTCAGAGCCTGGAGCCTGTTTCCGATTCTGTGTCTCCCTCTCTCTCAGCCCCTCCCCCGTTCATGCTCTGTCTCTCTCTGTCCCACAAATAAATAAACGTTGAAAAAAAAATTAAAAAAAAAATATTAAAAAAAAAATAGCACATTATAAGAGAAAATTTTATGAGAGAACATTTGCTATGTGAGAGATTTGTTCACATTCATTTTTAGGAAGATTTAGGCTATCTTAAAAGTATTTGCCCATACACACTTGTGCACACACACTCACACTCACTCACACACACATTATTATATGTGTAAGACTTGCCAGGTATATTTGGGATAGGTGGGGATAAATATATAAAAATCAATAAAACTTCTTCACTTGATAAAAGACATCTACAAAAAAACTATAGCTAACATCACACTTATTGGTGAAAGACTGGATGTTTTCCCCCCTAAGACCTGGAACAAGACAAGAGTATCTGCTTTAGCCATTTCTATTCATTATTTTACTGGATGGTCTAGTAATTAGGCAAGAAAATGAAAGGAAAAGCAGCTAGAGGGAAAGGAAGAAGTGGAACCATTTGTAATCAGCAGATGACATGACCTTGCATATAGAAAATCCTAAAAAATCCAATTAGATCCTATTAGAACTAATGAACAACATCATAGGATATAAGATCCATACAAAAACCAATTATTTTTCTATACACATGCAGTGAACAATCCAAAAATAAAATTTAAAAAATACACTTACAATAACAAGAAGAATAAAATACTTAGTAACACATTTAAAGAAGGAAGTATAAAACTTAACCTCTGGTAATTACAAAACTTTGTTGAAAAATATTAAAGACAAACTAAACAAATGGAAAAACATCTCATGTTCACCAACTGGCAGACTTAATACTGTTGCTCTCCAAACTGATCTACAGACTTAAAACAATCCCCATCAAAATCCCAGTTGGCTTCTTTGCAGAAATGTGATGAGCTGATCCTAAAATTCTTTCATAGAAACTCAAGGTATCTAGAATACTCAAAACAATCTTGAAAAAACAAAAAACAAAACAAAGCTGGAAGACTCATACTTGTCAATTTCAAAGCTTACTAGAAGTTTACAGTAGTTAAGACTGTGGTACTAGCATATAGACAGATATATAAATCAATGAAACAGACAGAGACTCTAAGGAAAGACACATTTATGGTCAACCAACTTTCCTAATAGCTTTATTGAGATATTTCAGACATATAAAATTATGTATATTTATGATATACAACTTGATGTTCCGATGCAGTATGCACTGTGAAAAGATCACCATGTCTACATAGTTACCTGTGTGTGTGTTGAAAAAATTTAAGATCTGTCCTCTCCAAAAATTTCAAGTATACAATATAATATTGTTAACTATGGTCACCATACTGTACATTAGCTCCCCAGAGCTTATTCATCTTGCATAATGAAACTTTGTACCATGTGACCAATATTACACCAATCCCCTACCCCTCCCACCTCAGGTCAACTGATTTTCAACAAGAATGCCAAGACAATTCACTGCGTAAAGAATAGTCTTTTTCAATAAATGATGCTGGGACAACTGGATATCCATATGCAAAAGAATGATCTATCTCATCATTCCATATACAAAAATTAATGCAACATGGAGCAAAGATCTAAATGTAAAAGCTAAGGGGTGCCTAACTGGCTCAGTAGAAAGAGTATGTTACTCTTGATCTCGGGGTTGTGAGTTCGAGCCCTACACTGCATGTAGAGATTACTTAAATAACTAAAAAAAAAAAAAAAAAGTAAAAGCGAAAACAATAAAACTCTTATAAGGAAACAAAAATGTAAATCTTCATGATCTTAGACCGGGTAATGGTTTCTTAGATATGACACCAAAAGCAAAACAAAAGAAAATAAAAAGATAAACTGGACGTCATCAAAATTAAAACTTTTGTAGGGGCGCCTGGGTGGCTCAGTTCAGTTAAGCATCCGACTCTGGATTTTGATTCAGGTCATAATCTCACGGTTTGGGAGTCTGAGCCCCGCATGAGGCTCTGCGCTGACAAGCACAGAGCCTGCTTGGGATTCTCTCCCCCCTCTCTCTGCCCCTCCCCCACTCACTCACTCTCTCTCTCTCTCTCTCTCTCTCTCTCTCAAAATAAATAAACAACAACAACAACAAATGAAAATCTTTGTGCTTCAAAACATACCATCAAAAAAGTGAAATGACAACCCATGAAATGGGAGATTTCTGCAAATCATCCACCTGATAAGGAACTTGTATAAAGAGTATATAAGGAACTATTAAAACTCAATAATAAAAAGACATATTACCCAATTAAAAAAATGGACAAAGGATCTGAATAGACATTTCTCCAAAGTAGATATACAAATGGCCAGTAAGCACAAGAAAAGATGGTTACTATTATTAGCCATCAGAGAAATGCAAATCAAAACCATATGAGATACCACCTCACACCCACTATGATGGCTAGAAACAGAAAAGCTCTGTGCTGAGTGTGGAGCCTGCCTGAGATTCTCTCTTCCCCCCTCATGCGTGCGTCTCTCTCGCTCTCAAAACAAAAAAACCCCAAGTGCCGACTAGGTAAGAAATTATAGCATGAAACATTTATAGCCTTTCTTATAGATTAACAAGGGCTTCTAATCAACTACAGAAACACAAACTGTGCTTTCTGGCAGCCAGAGCAAGAATACTTCTGTACTGCTAGCACGAACAGTTCATTTATTTTACTGAGGCGCTCCTTCCATCTCATACCATGTCAGTTTTCTAGATAGATATCTGAATAGCTTTTATGAACAGTTGAGCTATGATTATGAGAATTCTTTAGAATACAAAAGTAAGAGTCATGTTATTTTTAATGTATGCTATTGGGAATAGTTTTAGAACATCTTGCCTTTAAACTTCTTCACGCACATGCACACAAAATTCTAAATGACAACCCATTAGAATGAGAAATAAATACGTACCAAAATCTACCCTTGTTAATATGCACTGCATTGGGTGATCAGTTGTATGCCTTGTGGTTGTTGCACCACTTTCATAACAAGATGCACAAAGATCGTAATCGTAGCAAATTAAACACTTATATCTGCGACCTCGAAAATTTCCTTTTAAACATGCATCACAGCTGACACCTATTAAAAAAAAAGAAATATCATTAATTAGCAGCTGTAATAGGCCCCACTCCATCTCATTTTTATAACATTTTTTAAGTACAGATTTAACCCCAAATTTCCTTTCCCAAATGACCAGAAACAACATAGTCAGATGATACGGGAATAACTGACACTGTGGTGGATTTGTTACTCTGATTTACATTCCTCATGAAAATAACTTAAAATCTTTGATAAAAATGTAAAATCAACTTTTAAAATGCCTTGATAAGCTAGCAGGCGGATAAAAACCAAGTGAAAGAGGAACTGGTAACTAGAATCACTAAAGGGGGCAAGCATTCATTTACCAAAGCAGGTAAAAATCTGAGCTTGGATTTTCACAGCGTTGCAGGACAAAGCACAGGAAGTGAATACCAAAGTCTGCCAAAGGTGGAGTGTCTAACAAGCAATTCCTTGTAAGGCTGAGACCCTAATATACTCTCAGTGCATGGGCAAGCCAGAAATCCTCCCTAGGAGATTACAAAACTTGCCCTAGTGAAATTCGCTCACCCGCTTGGCACAAAACAACAACAAAAAGCCCTGAGAAATCATAACCACAAACCAGCCCAGCCCTGTAATGAGTGAAGAGTCCAAATTTAAACTAACAAATGGTTCCAAATGGTTCTCAGGTGAAGAGTTTAGTTTAAAGTGGTCTGGGGTGCCTGGCTGGCTCATTTGGTGGAGCGTGCAGCTCTTGATCTCAGGGCTGTGAGTTTGAGCCCCATGATGGGTGTTGAAATCACTTAAAAACAAAATATAAACAAACAAACAAACAAACAAACAAACAAACAAAGTGGTCCTAAGGGAGCAAACACTACCACCAAGCCTCTGGCAGAAATAAACTTCCACAGTATGAATCCATACACAAAACACACACACACACACACACACACACACAGCACCATGAGAAAGAAGTAGCAGAAACAGCCGAATCAGACTGGGAAAGAGTTTATATCAGAATTGGATATGAGGTAATAGTTAATAGGTTAAAGTAAATAAAAGAGAAGTTTGAAAAGAAGAGGCAACCAACAGATTTGAAAATGAAGCAAACAACATCTAAATATAAAAAAATTAATTAGAATTTAAAACTTGATGGGCAGGCATAATAGTAGGAAAAGCCTCTTATTCACAAGTAATATGCTTGGTTATGCAAAAACCCAATACAGCTAAATTATTATAGTTATTTTAAGCAAGGTTGATAAATATAAAAACTAATTTAATAAAGTATCGGTTGTATTTCATAACTCCAAAAAAGAAAAATTTATTATTAAAAACATGTCATTTAAGATTGTACTCACATGAGGTACTTAGGATTCGTAAAATTCAGAGAAAAAGTAGGTAAGTGGTTACCAGGGACTGGGTAGGGTTGTTAAATGGATACAGAATTTCAGTTTGGGATGGTGGAAAAATTCTGGAGTTGGTTGTGCAACAATGTGAATATACTTAAAGCCAATGAGTTGTACGTACAAAAAATGGTTAAAATGATAGATTTTATGTTTTACCACAATAAAAAAAATATGACATTTGTAACAGCATTAAAAAAAATGCCTATGAATTGGGATGCATGGGTGGCTCAGTCGCTTAAGTGTCTGACTTTGGCTCAGGTCATGATCTCCTAGATCTCACTGATAGTGCAGAGCCTGCTTGGGATTCATATTCTCTCTCTCTCTCTCTCTCTCTCTCTCTCTCTCTCTCTCTCTCTCTCCCCTTCTTTCTCTGTCCCTTCCCCACGGGTGCTTTCTCTCTCTCTCAAAATAAATATAAAAAACTTTAACCAAAGATGGCCCTTTATAAAGCTAATCAGTAAAAATATATTCAGGGATGCCTGGCTGGCTCAGTTGGTGGAGCATGTGACTCTAGATCTCATGGTTGTGGGTTCAAACCCTACACTGGGTGCAGAGATTACTTTAAAAAAAAAAATCTTGGGGCACCTGGGTGACTCAGTCAGTAAGTGTCTGACTCTTGATTTTGGCTCAGGTCACGATCTTATGAGATCAAGCCCACATTGGTATCTGCATTGGGCACTGACTGCTTAAGATTCTCTTTCCCTCTGGGGTGCCTGGGTGGCTCGGTCGGTTAAGCGTCCGACTTCGGCTCAGGTCATGATCTCATGGTCCGTGAGTTCGAGCCCCGCGTCGGGCTCTGTGCTGACAGCTCAGAGCCTGGAGCCTGTTTCAGATTCTGTGACTTCCTCTCTCTGACCCTCCCCTGTTCATGCTCTGTCTCTCTGTCTCAAAAATAAATAAACGTTAAAAAAAAATTAAAAAAAAAGAAAAGATTCTCTTTCCCTCTTCCTCTGCCCCTCCCTTGTGCATGCATACATGTGCACACTCTCTCAAAAAAAAAAAATCTTAAAAAAAAAGTATATGTATATTCAAAGACATTAAAGGACTTAAAAAAAAATAATAATATCAAGTTCACGGAAGAGAAGGTTCAATGAAATGAAATGTCAATTCTCCCCAAATTGATTCATGGATTCAGTGCAATTCTAATCAAAATCACAAAAGAAGTTTTTGTGGAACATGATAAGCTGACTCAAATTTTTATGCAAGTTACAAAGGGCCACAAATAACCAAGGTATTCCTGAAGAAAAATAAGATGGAGGGATCTGCTTAACATATAAAGAGCTATTATAAAGCTAAATTAAGACAGGATGGTATCAGCACAGACACAGATCATTTGACCAATGAGAAGAGAATTGAAAGCCCAAAACAGATACACCCATGTTGAAATCTGTTTTATGACAACAAAGTCCCTAGAGATCAGTGGGGAAAGGAGGGAGTAGTAGAACAGGTGATCATCCATATGTGGGGAAAATAAAATCAGATCTCTTCCACAGATCCCATACACAAACACCAATTCTGGATGGCTTAAAGAGAAATGTCGAAGGAAACTAAAAAATATATATATATTTTATAATATATTTATAATATACTTTATAATATATATAATTATAATATTTATACTATTTATAATATGTTTTATAAAATATTTAAAATATATTATAAAATATATTGCATAATAAAATATATTTCATAAAATATTTATAATTATATTTATAAAACTTATATTTTATAAAATATCTAAAATATCTAAATATATATAATATATATAAACATATATATATAAATATATATATATATTTTTTTAATTTAAAAAATCCCTCAAAGGTCATATAGGGAAAAATTATATGAGCTCAGAGTAGGAAATAATTTCTTAAAACACATACATATGGTCGAAACCAAAAAGAGAGACATTAAACCACATTAAAATTAAGACTTTTTCTTTACCTTCTAATGCCCTAGAGTGATGGAAAGCAAGAAGGCCCTGAAACTGGTGATACGTGCAACATACATGACAGACAACAGTTTGGTATTCAGAATACATCAAGAATGCGGGCATATCAGTAAGAAGACATCCAATAGAAAAATGGGCAAAATGGGGTGCCTGGGTGGCTCTGTTGTTTGAGTGTCCAACTTTGGCTCAGGTCATGATCTCATGGTTTATGAGTTTGAGTCCTGCATTGGGCTCTGTGCTGACAGCTCAGAGCCTGGAGCCTGCTTCAGATTCTGTACCTCCCTCCCAACCCCACTCTCTGTCTCTCAAAATAATAATAATAATATTAAAAGAAAAAAGGAAAAAAAAGAGAAAAATGGGCAAAGACTTCAATGGGCACTATAAAGAACAAACACAAATGACCGATAAATATATGAAAAGATGCTCAATCTCATCAGTCATCAAAGAAGTACAAATAAAATTTTCAGGAGCTATCATTTTACACCTACCAGCCTGGCAAAAACCTAGAAATCTGATGATTTTGAGTGCTAGTGAAGATACAACAGAAACACTTCTACTTTGCTAGTGGGAGCATACATCATCACAACAACTTGGAAAATTTTGTTCACATTCTAGTCAAGTTAAATATGCGCAATTCCAATGACTCTGAGGTTTCACTCTTACGTATATTCCCTGGGGAATCTTTTGTCCATGTGTACCAGAAGAATGGAGAAGAATGTTCACAGCAGTTTTTGCAACATGGTAAGGGAGGGGGGATGTTAACAACCCAAAGGCCCATCAACAGTCTATTACAGAATGAATTAGAAAATGCATCATAGCCATAGGTAAAGACTTCAAGAATCTCAGATGTATCAAAGAAAGTCTCAAAGAACACATATATATTTTTTAAGTTATTTATTTATTTATTTTTAGAGAGAGACACAGAGAGCGAGCGAGGAAGGGGCAGAGATGGAGGCAGAGAGAGAATCCCTGGCAGGTTCCAGTCAGTATGAAGCCCAATGCAGGGCTTGAACTCACGAACCTTGAGATCATGAAAGAGTCAGAAGCTTAACCGACTGAGCCACCCAGGCGCCCTGCAAAGAACATATATAGTTTAAAGTTCAAAAACACTATCTAGTTTAGGAAATCAAACATGTAGTGAAACTATAAAAGGAAAATCGGGAATGACAAAATTTTGGTCAGTGGTTTCCTCTGGGGGGAGTGGAGTACTCGGCGATCTTGAAAGGTAATACTTTCACATCTAGCAGAGGGGATCTGTAGTATCACTCTTTTCCTTTACATTTATTTGAAAAACGTCCTCAACTATCCCTCAATTTTTCTTCAAGTCTCCTCCCCCTTCAATAAAAAACAAACAAACAAACAAACAAAAAACAAAGCTTATAACAACCCTTGGGCTGTCAGTTCAAGATGGAAAACTAGCATAGTTTTGGCAGATTACAGATTCTCAATAAATGTTTACTGAATAAGTTTTTATTTAAAAAAGAACATGGATTCTTGTTATTAACCATGGGCTCTTAGGCAAACCACTTATTGTACTCTACTACATTTCTTCATCTATTAAGTTTGCTGTGAGAATCATATGAGAAGAAAAATTTGAAGGTCTTAAATTTTATTTTATTAAAAATTTTTTTCTTTTTTTTTTAGTGAGCTCCAAAGTGAGCTCCACTGACAGCAGTGAGCTCGAT
This sequence comes from Herpailurus yagouaroundi, assembly GCF_014898765.1. Taxonomy (NCBI): domain Eukaryota; kingdom Metazoa; phylum Chordata; class Mammalia; order Carnivora; family Felidae; genus Herpailurus; species Herpailurus yagouaroundi. The sequence goes on from NW_024412452.1 coordinate 553,714, forward strand.
GTGGGGCTCAAACTCATGAACCATGAGATCATTACCTGAGCCGAAGCTGGACACTTGACCGGCTGAGCCACCCAGGCTGAGCTACCCAGGTGCCCTTGAAGGTCTTAAATTTTAAAACAAATACTTATTTATTTTTAAGTAATCTCTACACACGAGCGGTCTTGAACTCATGACCTTGAGATCAAGAATCACACACATTCCTCTGACTGAGCCAGCCAGGTGTGCCTGAAGGTCTTACATTATTTTATTCAAATGTGGTAGGACTAGGTTATCATATTTTCTGGTATACAATTTGATATCAGTAATAGTATAAACAACCTTTTATTTTTTATTTTTATTTAAAAATTTTTTTTAAATTTTTATTTTATTTTTTGAGACAGAGAGAGACACAGCATGAGCAGGGAAGGGGCAGAGAGAGAGGGAGACACAGAATGTGAAGCAGGCTCCAGGCTCTGAGCTGTCAGCACAGAGCCCAATGCGGGGCTCAAACTCACGAACTGTGAGATCGTGACCTGAGCCGAAGTCGGACGCTTAACCGACTGAGCCACCCAGACGCCTCTATTTTTTATTTTTTGAGAGACAGAAAGAGTACATGTGCACACACACACTTACACAAATAGGGCAGGGGCAGCGGGCGGACAGAGAATCTTAAGCAGGCTCCACGCTCAGTGCAGAGCCTGTCAAGGGATTCCATCTCATGACCTGAGCCAAAATCAAGAGTCAGAAACTTAACTGACTGAGCCACCCAGGCACCTCTATATACAAACTCTTAAATCAGTCCTCAAAATATCCTTCACGATTGTTAAGATTTCCAGAGATGTACTGAGATCTCACCAAGTTACACTGAAAGCCAAATGATGGCATCAAGCCAGTAGTTTTCCAGCAAATTCAATAAATATCGAGTGCCTACTCTGTTCTAGGTGGTGGGGAGACAGCAATAAACAACACAGACAGAGCTCCGCCCCTATGAAGCTGCTAACACTTTGGTGGGTGAAGACAGGTATAAAAACACATGAAGCTGTAAAGCAAGTTAGAAGAAAGTGCTATGGAGGAAAATAAAGCAGAAAACAGAAAAATTGTGTGGGCAAGAAAGCTTCACAGAAAAGATGGTATTTGAGCAAAAGGATGGAATACTTTAAAATTTGCTCATTCAAAACAGCTGCCAGGCATGATAACGCTTTAAACATAAAACATAAACATAAAACATAAAAATCTTGAAAAGCAGTAAATAACTGCTTAGATTCACAAATGGAAGTTTAATCTAACTGGATACAATAACTTTGCCAAACAAATGTAGCATGAACTGTGCTAAAAAGATGCCAGAAAGGTAAACCCAGCTCTGAACACTAACTTTCTGGTGTGTCCCATCTGACGTTACTGTCTGACCTTCCTTCCCATAGTGGGGATGCTGGCTGACCAATATAACGTGAACAAACCTTACGGCAACCCTGGATGGTGATGCTACCAAACTCTGCATCCATCACGTTCAGTAGGAAGGTCTGCTGGTGCTTATCCCTTGCCTGTTTTACTCTTCTGATATAATTCAAGGCTATCTAAATCTAAATGCCCATGGATCTTGAGGTGCCCGCGGTGCTCAGTGAGTTAAGCAGTCAACTTTTGATTTCGGCTCAGGTCATGGTCTCATGGTTCATGAGCTTAAGTCCCACATCAGGCTCTGTGCTGACAGTGTGGAGCCTGCTTAGATTCTCTCTCCTCGTCTCTCTCTCTGCCCCTCCCTGCCTCTCTTTCTCTGAGTAAATAAACTTTAAAAAATTAAGAATGGGGCACCTGGGTGGCTCAGTAGGTTGAGCGTCCAACTTCAGCTCAGCTCATTATCTCACAGCTTGTAAGTTCAAGCCCTGCAGCAGGCTCTGTGCTGACAGCTTGGAGCCTGGAGCCTGCTTCAGATTCTGTGTCTCCTTCTCTCTCTGCCCCTAACCCATTCCCATTCTGTCTCCATCTCTCTCAAAAATAAACAAACATTAAAAAAAATTTTTTTTTAATAATAAACTAAAAAAATTAAAAAAAAAATGCCCATAGCTCTCCTAAGAGATAAGGGTATGAGGTGGTGGGAGGCTTCACCTACAACCAAGCTGGAGTTTAGTAACTGTCAGCTCTTTAGGAAACAGCAGTGTTGGGATGCCTGGCTGTCTCAGTCAGTAGAGCATGCAACCTTTGATCTCAGGGTTGTGAGCTCGAGCCCCATGTTGGGTGTAAAGACTACGTAAAAAAATTAAATCCTAAGAAATAGGGCTGTTGTTATTGTTTTTAAAATAATATTAACTATTTTTCATGGAGTCGTTTCTTTTTTTTATTTTTTTTTTTTTTTAATTTATTTTTTTTACAGAGACAGACAGAGCATGACCAGGGGCGGGGCAGAGACAGGGGGGGGAGGCAACACAGAATGGGAAGCAGGCTCCAGGCTCTGAGCCATCAGCCCAGAGCCTGACGCGGGGCTCGAACTCACGGACCACGAGATCGTGACCTGAGCTGAAGTCGGGCACTTAACCGACTGAGCCACCCAGGAGCCCCATGGAGTCGTTTCTAAAATGTATGTTTCCTAACTTCAAGTCTATAGACACAACTTTTATGATTCAAAGTTATTATTTCAAACACAAATATACAGTTCAGCCATACCATCAAACATTATGATAGGTAAGTTCTTAGCAGGGTCTCTTAAAACATAAGAGTTGCTTTATAAATTATCTATGGTGTCAAATATGCTATGGAGGATTTCTGTGATTAGAGGACTATGAATAAAAAATCAAGGAGGTGAAAATGTTTTATATCAGTTTTCCACACAGCCTGCCCTTCTCATTGTAAGAGCTCTGCCATTTAACACTTCTAATTTAATTCCTCGAATCTGTCAACATAAGCTTAAATCAATACCTAATTAAGTCAGCATCTTAAGTTTGTAGAAGATTCCATACCACCTTCTACTTGCAAGTAGCTCTAAATCTGCAAACAAAAGCACAGAAGCATACACAGGCTCTGCAGCAGTTTCCTGATAGCGACCAAGTCTCCCTTTCCCCCCGCCCCCCACTCCCACTCTGAGTTACCAAATCTCATTTAGCTTTGACAAAGAGCCCAGATTTCCCACTTAGAGTCCCTTCTGAGTATACCTGTCTGAATTCATTTTAATAACACAGACTAACAAAATTTGCTCCCTTAGTGTCAACTATACACAATCTATGGCTCCTACTAGAGGAAAAAAGTTAGCTCTTTGCTGCACAGCCTCCTGGTTAGCAGTTGTGGTCGTACCTGGTACCAGGAGGCTCAGGAAAAGTCTGGAACAGAACATATATGCGGCTCATGTCAAATTATCAATTCTTTAATAGAAGAATGGAGCTGCCTCTGATTAGATGTTAAGGATAAAGTTCCTGCAGAAAAGCATGATGTCACAACAGAAACAAGAGTTCAAATACTGTCAAATAAAATATTGCCTTGAAAGGCAAGGCTGGAAAACCATTGGGTGTTAGCACTGAGATCTACTGGATTAACAAAATATGTTTAGGTTTCGTTTGCCCTATATTAAATACAGCTTGCAAAAACTGAGTTAACCACATAATAAAATACGCAAACTCATCTTTGAATAATCTAGCTTTAGCCATATTGCAACATAAATTAGGATAAGCACTCGTCTGTAAAATGTAACTGCACAAACAGCATCATAAAGTTATGGTGGGATATTTGTGATCCCCCATCTAACCAAGCTCACTTACGAGGTAAAAATGCTAGGAAATATAGTTTGACATCAATTTTGATATTGGCACAGATGAAACTTAAATGAAGAGAATGGTATATTTCTGACAACTCCTATCTGTAAGAGGTGTATCTGAGCATATCCTCAACATTTATCTATTTAAAAAAATTTTTTTTAGCTTTTATTTATTTTGGAGAGAGAGCGAGAATGCAAGCGAGGGAGGGGCAGAGAGAGAGGGAGACAGACACAAGATCTGAAGGAAGCAGGCTCCAGGCTATGAACTGTCAGCACAGAGCCCGATGTGGGGCTCCAACTCGTAAACCCGTGAGATCATGATCTGAGTGGAAGTCAGACGCTTAACTGACTGAGCCACCCAGGCGTCCCTACATTTATCTTTTTATTTAGCAGTTCTGTAAAATAAATATACAAAAGCTATGAATTAAAATCAGAGGAAAGAATGCCCTCTAGTGGGAACAGAAAATAAAGTTTTAAAAAGCCACTAACATAATATGTAAAGTCTTTTCTCCCCTTAATTTTCTAAAATGAAACAAAGAGGCTGCTATATTTATTTATGATGGTTTATTTATTTGCTTTAAAGATTTTATTTTTAAGTAATTTCTACACCCAATGTGGGGCTCGAACTTCTTTACAATGCTGAGATCAAGAGTCACATGCTCTACCAACTGAGCCAGACAGGTGCCCCTATTTACAGATCTCTAAAAAATTTTTTTAAATGTTTTTATTTATTTTTGAAGGAGAGAGAGAGACAGAGCATGAGCGGGGGAGGAGCAGAGAGAGAGGGAGGCACAGAATCAGAAGCAGGCTGCAGGCTCTGAGATGTCAGCACAGAGCCCGACACAGGGCTCAAACCCATGAACTGTGAGATCGTGACCTGAGCCACAGTCGGACACTTAACCGACTGAGCCACCCAGGCGCCCCCCTATTTACAGATCTTTAAAAAGGAAAAACCCAAAGGGTGATATAGCTTTTTCTTTTTTCAATAAATTTTTAGGTAGGGAAGAGCTGATGGGAAGGGAAGGTCAATAAAGGGCAGTGATCTGTCAAGGAATACAGTGACAAGGAACACAAAAGGAAAGAACCCTCCTGGAATTTGAAGGCCTGGGATTATATAACATAGTATTTGTCAATGACAATTTATTTTGACTTCTAGTGCCAGGTAATTTGGGGAGAAGACCCTCTTTTTACTTTAGCAAAATATCTAAGTATTATCTCTTTAGGGCCTCTGCGTTTCTTTTCTTCTTCTTTTTTTTAATGTTTATTTATTTTGAAAGAGAGAGAGAGAGAGAGAGAGCACACAAGTGCAAGCAGGGGAGGGGCAGAGAAAGAGGGAAAGAGAGAATCCCAAGCAGGTTCCACACTGTCAGTGCAGAACCTGACACAGGGCTTGGACTCACAAACTGTGAGATCATGACCTGAGCCCAAATCAAGAGTCAGATGCACAACCAACTGAGCCACTCAGGCACTTCAGGGCCCTTGCATTTCCAATAAGTGTGACTTAGAAAAAACAAAAAACAAAAAAAACCCAGTATATTATATTGCAAATGCTATACAATACAATTAATGTTGAGAATGGCACAGAGAACTATGTCATTAAAACAACTTTATAATGATAAGGACAATTTCCAAGAAAAGGTTCTTTGAATTAAGTGGTTGAAAAATCATGCAACCCTTTGAAGAGGATCTCAGATGAACATGGAAGCAATTAATGAACCACTTATTGTAACTCAGTGAAAAGCAGAAGTAGCCAGAATTAAAGAAGATGGTCAAAGGATATTTCCAGAAGCAAAACTGCAGGAGGAAGGAATTTAAGACAAATTTTAAAATGCTTCACACAATCTGGGAGCTTAGATCAGGAGTGAAAAGCTTTCCTTCTGTCTATTAAAGAATCACAGAGGAAATTCAATCATGCTTGCAAAGGTGAAGTAACTCCAGGAGTTTCCCACACACCACCACCAAAACTCTATACATGTTTATTTTAAAAAATCTCTACGATGGTGAAGGGAGAAAGTCAAGAGAAAGGAAACGGAGTAGAGAAATTCATACAAACACATACCATTCAAGAAAAGACCTATAAAGAGAGTCCAAGGGCAGAGAAAGAGAAATGAGAAAGAGGTACACAGTTCGGGGGAGGGGGAGGGGCAAGATTCAGAAGGAAGAGAACCGAGTGACCGAGAGGAACACTGAAGTATGGAAAACACGGAGGAGTTTGCAGCATGCTTGCTCTTCACACTTAGTAGACTCGCTTGAAACTGATACATTTACCTGGCAATTTAAAACAACCCTTTATTACCGAGACTCAGCTTTTTTACTTTATTGTTTTCAGGTAGAATTCTACAAGTTCTGTCCTATGTGACAATAAGGGGCATCCATGTATCCTTTCATTATTTACTGAGTATCTAATATGTGCCAGATACAGCAAGGAACAAAAATCTTTGCTACACAGAGCTATACTCTAGTGGTGTCGGTAGCAACCTCTATCATTATTGTGAGCCAGAAAGCTTACCTATATTACTTTATTAATCCTCACAACAAAGTGATGAGGTATTTGCAAAGTGTGATAAATCTTCTTCTGTGGCTAAGGAGGATTCAAAGCCGGTTCAAATTTGCCCCAAAAAGCGGACAGAAAGGCAGGGGCTGGACGTTATATTACTGAGTTCCTTACTCATTTTGTCAAAGAGGGAAGTTAAATTCTCTACAATTCTCTAAAAGTTTTCAGTGCAGAGGAAGTTGGCCCCTTTGGGAACAAATGAGTGGTTTGCTTGGTTTTAAAGAACTAGTCTACGCTCTTAGTTCACAGAAACACATCCCTGGCCTGCAAACGGAAACCCATCTTAGTGACAATGGACTTGCTCATTGATGAGCAGCCTTTCAGAAACTCTTATCTGGGAACAGAGAAGATTCTATATTACTCAATCTATTATCATCTTCAGCCATGATTAGAGCTGTTTTCTGACTCACACATAAGATGAAGGAAGAGGAGGTACAGAAGGATTTCAGTGAATATCTGATGAATGAATGGAAAGAGAAGGGGACATTTTTCCTAGAGTAACGAGATAAGAGCTCATTTAAAAGAGAAGGGAAAAGGGATTAATGTGTGTCTATCATAGACTTCTTGACGTAAGAATGACTGAATGATGAAAATTGAGGGGGAAGAGAAAGGAACAGAACAATAGGGATTGGTTTCCCATAGGAGAAAAGAAAACGAATTAGGTAAAAATGCTGTGCCAAATACTTCTAGGCACCAGCTACCAGTCAGCCACATCAGCCCCGGAAAGCTTGGTTGGCAGCTGTAACAAACGGCAGGGTCGGTGGTGGGAGAAACAGGTTACTGTCAGCCATGGTTTTATGTGTAAACCCAGGATTCTCATAGGTGTGTATAATTCGGTTTCTGCACAGAAACTACTCCTCTGTTTGAAAATCCTTCCCAGGCAGGTCTATGGTACAGGGCAGAGTGCTCCAGCCCTCCCAAAACAAGGGTCCTTAGAGAAGGTGATCATCTTTATGAAAATATCTAGTGCTTGCATTTTCCAGAGTTTTGGAAAAGTGAATACTAGTAAAAAAGACACTACATCTCAAACCTGGAGGGGCTACAGAAATTAAAACACTTAGATGGGCATAACACAACATAGGAGAATCTCCCTCGGCTCATCTCTACCCAGCAATGTTCCTTCAACAACCAATCAGTGTTTAACTGACCCTGATGCCCCAGGCACCTGCTGAAAATGGTGTGGTCACTGACCTGTTGTTCTTTTACAGATGAATAAACTGAGGACACAGGCATTAAGTACCTTGTTCCAAAAGCACACTGTCATTAAGTGGCAAGCCAATGATTACCATGCAGGGTCATCCACTGAGGCATGCCTTCTGACAACAATAAATCCGTTTTTGCTTGTTTGTTTCAGAAGTGGATGTCTTCAGTACTTTTTATTTGCTGTGGCACAGGGATACATTTTAGTGTCGTGTTTACTATTTCTAAGAGACTCTAATTTTGTCAATCATATAACTTCTCTAAAGTGAAACCCTGAGGTTGAGGAATTACTTCTGAGACAGGTACCTATAGATATTTATTTACAGAGGTTGATAATCAATCAAACACAGTTCTACCTAAAGTCACTATTTTACAAGTTCTTATTCTAGACTAGTATTTTGTTTTTTAAGACTAATTAAAAAAATACTTATTTTTGAGAGAGAGAGAGAAAGCGTGTGAGCAGGGAAGAGGCAGATGGGGAGGGGGTGGGGGGTGGGGGCACAGGATTCAAAGCAGGCTCTGTGCTGATGCAGAGAGCCCAACGCAGTTAGAATTCAAGAACTGCGAGATCATGACCTGAGCAGAAGTCAGACGCTTAACTGAATGAGTCACCCAGGAGCCCCTCGAGAGTAGTATTTTCCTAATTTTTGAAAACCTATGCCCTATCTTGGTAAATGGTTTAAAAACATTACCATCTCCTTTATTTAAAATCTCAGTAAGGTGGAAACATGTCTGGCCTCACTCCTTCAATTCACCGCAGAACAATAATCAAGACTGACTCTCAAATATATAATTTATTTTTCATTTTTGGTCTTTTCAGACATATAAGGAAATCTGGCATACACACATCTTCAAACTTGGTAATCAACAGCCTATGACACAATACAATCATACAATGAAACACTACAACACTGAGCTCCACACACCAATTCCCATCAGTCCTCACAGAAAAACAAACTGTGGAAGGATACATGCTTACTATTTTGAACCACTTATGTAAATTTAAAAATACACAACAGGGGCACCGGGGTGGCTCAGTCATTAAGCATCTGACTTCCGCTTATGTTATAATCTCACGATTCATGAGTTTGAGTCCCGGATTGGGGGTGAGCATGTGCCATGCTTCGGGTTAAAAAAAAAAACAAAAACATGAGCCCCGCTTTGGGTGAGCCTCGCTTCTCTCTCTCTGCCCCTCGCTCACTTGCTCCCTCTCCCTCTTTCAATAAATAAATAGATAAGTAAATAAATAAGATACACAACACAATATTCTATGACCGTTTATGGACACATACATATGTGGAATGCATACTGAAAGGCAGACAGAAAGAATACATACCAACTGCAAAAAGTAATGCCTCTGGGAGGTAGAGAGAGAAGGACGGACATGGAATGGAATCAAGGAAGGATATCAAGTGGAATTCACCTGTATCTGCAAAGTCTTAATTCTGTGTTTAAAATTTTCTCTTTAAAAGATAAACAAACCAACATAGATAAATTTCCCATGCCATCTCAACTTATAAAGTGATATGGAAGAGGACTTTTAGTGACATAATGTCTGGTTTTGTGCAGAAGTATAAATGGGAAAAATAGCTGACCTAGTGAAATTATGAAATAAAACTTTTTTTTTTTTTTTTTTTTTTTTTTGGCCCTAGAGATGGGGTCTACATCCCATACTGGTTAATTCCTGCTAGAGTATAAATTAGTCACTGAGTTTCAAGCTAAAGCATTCAAGAATGACCTTTCCCAAGCACAGTATGTGATCTGGGCATGCTGAACAACTCAAAGGCAGTGTGAAGATCGTACTAGTGGACACTGACCACAGACCAGAGGAGTGATTTAGAATGTCTTCCCGATGCCTTGGCCAATAAGCACAAATAGCAGTAGGGGACTTACTGCCTGGAAAGACGGATTGTAGGTGTGTAAGAAAAGAGTGTCATTCCAAACAACTAAAGGGTTAAACGTACTTTAATGGTATTGACCTCCCACGTGCACCACCCCCCCCCAACTTGTGCATCCCGAGCTTCCTGGCCTACGGTTTAAATATTTTGAAACTAATTTTCTGCAACTGTTTGAGGAAAGGAGAAGAAAACTGGAAATCCTTAATGTACCATACGGCGGACAGGAAGGAAGCAGAAAACATGATTTAATGATACCTATTTAATGATATTCGAGCTAGAAATGTCTGTGCATGCACTTGTGATAAATTCCCAGTCAAGCAAGGCACATGACAGCTCTTTCTATTGTGGAAAAGATTTGGCCTGGATCGATATTAGGAGCTAATTTTGCATTGACTAACCTAAACAACATTATTTCAATCAACAAAAAAATCTGAACACCTACAGTACCCATTTAGTGCTTAAAATTTAATAGGAAATAAAGATATGTAAACAAGCAAACTACAGTATGAAGAGTGAGGGACAGACAACTATGGAAATGCATCCAACATAGAAACAAAACAAAACAAAACAATAAAAGATGAACTATTCTGGTTGGAGGGGTTTAAGAGAACCCAGTTAGCCTCCCTCTGACACAACTCTTGGTACCAAGCAGTTCCTGAAGTACCTTCTCTCTTCAAAACAACCTCAGGTCCCTTTCTTCTATGTTACCCACACATAGAACAGTTATTCTAAACTCAACCTCAGAAACCCACTACATAGTTTAAGACAAGAATTCAGTCACTGCCTCCTCTTGTCTAGGCTAACCAATTTAAAATCTAACAAGTCCTCAAAAATGTTACCTTCAACTGTTACATATTTTTCTTTATTCAGCTCCAGTTCCTTCACTGATTTTAAACTAAAGGGACCTACAGCAGACACAAAACTCTGGAGGGGACTAGGAATAATGAACACAAAGTACAGAGAATGCTCTAGCACCAGGAGAAAAGAGATAGTGTAAGTCTGGTTTAGGAAGCATACTAGTCTAATTTTAGACATTATGTATGAGATGATAATGAAACATACAAGTTGAAAGATACTGTAAACAGGCTGATCTTTGGGAGATTCCTTTTAAGAGAGGACATATCTTTGTATCAGGGACAGTGATACACAATAGTATGGACAAGAAAGAAGGAAAGAACAAAATGAGGAAAACGAACAGTGCTTATAGAGTCTGAAATAAGTCTCTAGGAAATCAGCTTAACTGGTATTCAAATATAAGTATATATCTAAAGCTAAAAATAAAATAAAAGCATTGGCTTTTAATTTTTTTAAGTTTATTTATTTTGAAAGAGAGAGAGAGAGAGCGAGTGCACACATAAGCAAGTAAGGGGCAGACAGAAGGAGAGACAGAATCCCAAGCAGGCTCTACGCCATCAGTACAGAGCTTGACGCAGGGCTTAAACTCATGAACCATGAGATCATGAGTCGGACGTTTAAGTGACAAGCCACCCAGGCACCCCAAAGTACTGGTTTTAGAAAAATGTTTATTTTGACCGGAGTGGGGGAGGGGGAGAGAGAGAGAGAACACAAGCGGAAGAGAGGCAGACAGAGGGGAAAGAGAGATCCAAAGCAGGTTTTGTGCTGTCAGCACAGAGCCCAATGTGAGCCTCAATCTCATGAACGATGAGATCACAACCTTAGCTGAAATCAAGAGTAGGACGCTTAACTAACTGAGGCACCACAAACCTTGTCTTTGATATAAATACTATTCATGTTTCTTCTTCTCTCTACATATGAACATTTCTAGCCATGATTCTCAGCAGTATGACCCTGAGTAGGGCAACATACAGAATATGCATCCAGGTTGACAACATATCAGTAATGACTTTGAAATGCAACACTCAAAAGAGCAGTTCACCCACTGAAAAAAGGTATGGTAATAACTCCAAGGTACAAAATTCTAGAGCAAACTTTAGGAGCAGGTAAACAAATTACTGGCAAAGATTTGAATCCTGCCTGACTGCAAAGTGATTGCTTTTTTCATCAATTAAAGAAAAAAAAAAGCATATAATAATCTTTCTATATTGCAGGGCTGTCACAGACATATTAACTTCTCTTCCCTTCCTTCACATTTCAAGGACATCAAGGACATCTGAATCCAAGAGTAAGGTACTGGTTATTACTACTATTTCTCAGCTTCAAGCCTACCCTTCTATACTTTGCTCTGCAATGCTGGGTTCAGGTGGTTCTTAATCAGGGGCCATTTTGCCCTCCAAGAGATATCGGGCAATGTATGGAAACATTTGGTTTGGAGGGAGGGAGATACCGGCATCAAGCCGGTAAAGGCCAAGTATGTTACTAAACATCCTACAAAGCCCAGTATAGTCACCTGGCCCAAAATGTTAATGGTGCTGAGATTAAGCAACCATGGTCTCGGGTCTGCAAACTCAATTATTCAGACTGTCTTGGCAGCTGGCTTCTGGTTTACATTCTGCCAACGGGAGGCCCTAGTGGGAGAGAGAAAGCATCCCTCCAGCAGCAGAGGGGCTCCAGCCCCAGCATTGCCATCACCAGCCAGTTGCATCCCACTCAGAAAACTAGTAACCCCACCTTTTCCCTTTTTGTAATGATGGAAATGTCTATATCTGTACTGTCCAATGCAACAGCCCATAGCCATTAAAATACCTTATCAGCTGAGGGGGGCGTCTAGAAGCAGTGATGCTCCGGTAGCAATGAGCACACACAGCACCATGATCTTGGTTTCTAAACAGCATCCTCCACTAAGAGGAACCTGAGCTCCCTGGAGAAAGTTGATTTCAGGGATTGGGGCAGGGCAAGTACATGAGCCTGTAATATCTAGTTCTAGAATGAATGATGCAGAAAGAATGATGGATACATGTCAAAAGGATACAGAAGAAACTTTGAAGGGGTTTCCATTGGTCAAATCTAGGATAATTTGAGCACCAAAATAAATAATAAAAGTACCAGATTATAACCCACTGAATATAGGAATCCACGTGCTCATACTGATATAAATAAGAAAGGAGAAGAAAATAGGAAAAAATAATTTCCTTATGGTAAAGGAAATAGGAAAAATTTTTTTCCTTATGGTAGATATATTGATTAGTCCTCCCAGGGACACCTGGGTGGCTCAGTCAGTTGAGCATCCAACTTTTGATTTCAGCTCAGGTCATGATCCCAGTGTCATGGGATCAAGCCCCGTGTTGGGTTCCACACTGAATGTGGAGCCTGCTTAAGGTTCTCTTTCTTTTTCCCTCTGCCCCTCTCCCCCACTTGCATGCTCACTATCTTTCCAAAATAAAAAATAAAAGGGGCGCCTGGGTGGCGCAGTCGGTTAAGCGTCCGACTTCAGCCAGGTCACGATCTCGCGGTCCGTGAGTTCGAGCCCCGCGTCGGGCTCTGGGCTGATGGCTCAGAGCCTGGAGCCTATTTCTGATTCTGTGTCTCCCTCTCTCTCTGCCCCTCCCCCGTTCATGCTCTGTCTCTCTCTGTCCCAAAAAAATAAATAAACGTTAAAAAAAATTTTTTTTAAAAAAATAAAAAAGAACTTACTCCCAATTCTTACTTAATCAGCATTGGACCTGTGCTGTCTAGTCTGGTAGCTACTAGCCACATACGACTTTTTAATTTTTATTTATTTTTTAAAATTTATTTATTTTGAGTAAGAGAGAACCAGTGGAGGAGGAGCGGGGGGGGGGGGGACAGAGGATCTGAAGTGGGCTCTGTGCTGAGTCTGACATGGGGCTCGAACTCACGAACTACAAGACCATGACCTAAGCTAAAGTCAGATGCTTAACTGACTGAGCCATCCAGGCTCCCTGCACATGTGACTTTTTAAATGTAATTTCTTTTTAAGTTTTTATTTATTTAAGTAATCTCTACACCCAATGTGGGGCTTGAACTCACCACCCTGAGATTAAGAATTGCATGCTCTTCCAACTGAGCCAGTCAGGCACCCCTAAATATAATTGCTTACAATTAAATATAAGTTATTTAAAAAAATTTTTTTAATGTTTATTGATTGAGAGAGAAAAACAAAACGCGATCAGGGGAGGGGCAGCGAGAGGGGGAGACAGAATCGGAAGCAGGCTCCAGGTTCTGAGCTGTTAGTCCAGAGCCCAACGTGGGGCTCAAACTCCTGAAATGTGAGATCATGATCTGAGCTGAAGTCAGACGCTCAACCGACTGAGCCACCCAGGCGCCCCAAAACTAAATACAATTTGAAATCCAGTTCCACACTAGCCACATTTCAAGTGCCCATATGGCTAGTGGCCACCAGACTGGACAGCAAGGTACTGACAACTGCATTTGAGACTGAGCCATAATTTTGTAAAAATGAAGTCTTCTGTAGAACAGGTAACAAGGTAAAATCTAATGCTGTTCTTTTCTGAAACTCTTTAGTATTGGAATTTAAAAATTGACAATTTCATAATGATAGAGTAAGAGTAAATAGCAACAAAATTTGGAAGATGGAAAGTAGACGGATGAGTGGTAATGGGCTTAGGAAATTGAAGACAGCTGAATCCTAGAATGGGTAAAGGGGAAAGCTAAGAAACAACCCAATTTACAGTGCGGATACAACAAAATGTCCAGGACTGGCAGCATCAGGTACCACTGGAACGAAAGTCAGGGTGGAGAACTGTAGACAGATGTAATAAAAGCTCTTTGAGAAAAAGTTAAATTTTTTTTTTAAGGTTCGATTTAAATCCAGTTAACATATAGTGTAATATTAGTTTCAGGTGGACAATACAGTGACTCAACACTTCCATACATCACTTGGTGCTCATCACAAGTGCACTCCTCGATCCCCATCACATATTTAACCCATTCCCCCACCCAGCTCCTTGCTGGTAACCATCAGTTTGTTCTTTATAGTTAAAAGACTCAGGAAGCATTTAAATTTCTAAGTTGTCTCTCCAACAGTACACTCCAAGCAAAAAGTAAAAGTTTACTGATTAAAGAGGGTAAAACAGAGGGTCTCGAACCTAGGGAACTCATGTAAAGGACATTTTTTACTGAAAACAGAGGAGCTGGAGTTAAGTAACTGAATTACTTCCAAGAGAAAGGGTGGGGGAGAGAAAGAATAGAGCATAAAGAGAAGAAAACTGGAACACTTGTCTGGAAGTTTCAGTATCCTAAAAGTGGGAAAACGGAGGGGAGGCAATAACCAACAGAATAACTGAAGAAAACTCAGAAAAAAAAGGATATTAATTGCCTGAATGACAGTGCCCATAGAATACCCAACACAGTGGATAAAAGGAGACCTACCAATCACATTTCAGAAGAGCAGACATAAAAAAGAGATTCTAATTCTACTAGCTTCCAGAAGAGGGGTGGGGAGAAGAAGGGAGTAGAGGTTACACACAAAGATAAAGAAAATCTGATGTTTGCAACAGGTACACTTGGGACAGTAAAAGGTGATGCATTAATGTCATCAAAGTTCTAAGGGAAAGAAATTTCCAAATTAAAATTCTACACCAAGGGAAGTTATCGTTCAAGTGCATTTTAAGGTGGATTAGGTTCCTTTTTTTTTTTTTTAAGTTTTTATTGAGAGAGAGGGGGAGAGAAAGAGCGAGCAGGGGAGAGAGGAATCCCAAGCAAGCCCAACGTGGGGCTTGAACCCATGAACCGTGAGATTGTGACCTGAGCCGCAATCGAGAGTCAGTAGATACTCAACCAACTGAGCTGCCCAGGAGCCCCATGTGTTGCCTTTTATAACCTCAGCTAGTAATGTGCACGGATGACCGTGAAAATGCTGCAAGCATTACTATATATGTATGTATGTATGTTTATACATATATATGAACAAAATGGAAAATTAATCTAGAATGTTAGCAGTCAAGATAGTGGGGTGCCCTGGGTGGCTCAGTCAGTTAAGTGTCCGACTTCGGCTCAGGTCAAGATCTCACACACAGTTCAAGGGTTTGGGCCCCGCATCGGGCTCTGTACTGACAGCTTGGAGCCTGGAGCCTGCCTCCCTCTCTCTGCCAATCTCCCATTCACGCTCTCTCAAAAACTAATAAACATTAAAAAAATTTTAAGAAAAAAAAAAAGAAGTCAAGATAGTCACTTGGGTAGTTACTAGAAGGGGCATGAGGAAGACTTCTGGGGCTTTGGTAATATGCTGTTACTTGATCTAGGTGCTGCACAGGATGTGTTCACTTTGTGAAAACCAAGCTGTGTTTATGATTTGTGTACTTGTCTGAATGTGTTAAACTTCAGTAAACAGTGTAAAACAATACTGTGGCCTCAGGATCTGGATGATGGCCACTTGACATGTATGGCTTTGTGAGTCACTGCTCTCACGTGGACTAGTGATTCTGGGGGTTGCCACTTTATCACCTAGCTTCCTGGTGGTTTTTTTTTTTTTTTTTTTTTGAGAGAGAGAGAGAGAGAGAGAGAGCGCGCGCGCGCACAAGCGAGCCACAAGTGAGCAAAGGGCAGAGAGAAAGAGAATCCCACCAGGCAGGGGGAGAGGGGGAGAGGGGGAGAGAGGGAGAGAGAGAGAAGCAGGGCTCACCTGAAGCGGGACTCGTGTTTTGCCCGATGGGGGGCTTGTGCTCACCGGAAATGGGGCTCAAGCTCACCCCATGTGGGGTTCGAGCTTACCCAAAGCAGGGATGGAGCTCACCAGATGCGGGACTCAAACTCACAAACCGTGAGATCGTGACCTTTGCCAAAGTCAGATGCTTAACGACTGAGCCACACAAGCACCTGCTTCCTGGAGATTTTTGTTGCTGCTTTCTCTCTTGTATTGGTCTTCTGATTCCTAGATTCCATCTTCCCATTGTTTTCCTCTCATTCTTTTGGTAGCATATACTTCTATAGTTTCTGGAGAAAGGATGCAGGGGAAGTAATCTTAAGAACTTAATGCACCTTGGGGTGCACTGCTCTGTCAATGCAGAGCCTGCTTGGGATTCTCTCTCTCCCTCGCTCTCTGCCCCTCCTCCTGCTCGCACACACACTCTCTCAAAATAAATAAATGTTCAAACAAACAAAGGCAACACTCCCCTTCTTGTTTCTGCCCTCATATTTTAAATAAGTGTCCTTTTCATGGCCTATTTAGTGCCATGGTTCTTACCTTTTTGTACTGTTTATAGGTAGTTTCACAGTTTAAAATGGCCCCTAAAGGCAGTGCTGTAGTGCTGTCTAGTGTTCCTAAGCATCATAAGGCTGTGATGTGTCTTACAGAGAAAACAGATATTAGAGAAGCTTTGTTCAGGCATGAGTTGTAGTGCCGTTGGCTGAGTTCTATATTCATAAATCAACAATATGTACTAAGTAGGATGCCTTTCAACAGAATCACTTATAAAACAAGACTGATCTACTTATGAAAATGTGACCAGAGGCTTACAGGAACCTAACCCTGAATTTCCCCTAGAAGCAATTGCTCAGTATTTGCTAATTCAGTGTTCATGGAAACTTTACAGGACTACCACAAGTAATAATAATCAACCACACACACACACACACACACACACACACACACACACACTCATATAGTTTTGTGCATTTTCTTTTTAATCTGAGGAAAGAATGATGTCCAGGGAGTGTGGCTCAGGCTCAGCTGTTTGTCTGGATTTGGTTGGTCGTGGCTGTGTGCTGTTGAAGTTCCTATTCTCCCCTCCAGGACAGAGGTTCAGCTGGGGACTCTCATTTTACCCAAGTGTTTTTTACCCAGTCTCATTTTACCCAAGTGTTCTACTCTGACCTGCTCATGGGAGCAAGAGGTGGGCCACAGTGAGCACCCATCCTATTACCACACCTCTGCTGGAAATCTACCCTGGTCCACACAAGGGCCCAACCAAATCCCTCCATCTGTGGCGGCCCTGAGTTTCCAAAGTTCTCTCATGACCTCACCCAATGACTTCTCCAAGTTTCCTCACTGGAAAGTCTCAGTGAGGCTGAAGGCAGACTGGCCAGCTTCTCCTGTCCTCAGAGCTTTCCCCAACAGTGCAAACTGCCCTTTCTTCACACAGCGAGGTTGTTACTCCATGTTTCATAACTAAACAATATGTTGCTCAGGTAGGAATAGATACATTGAGGGTTAAAGTATAGAGAAAACCAAGAGGATAATCAAGACAAGGGTCCCGACAGTGGTTATGGATGTGTGTGAGACAGTCTACTTTGTCATATGGGTGATGAAAACAAAGATCTATCTTTCTACTGAATACGCACATTTTGTATGCTCTTCTGAATGCAAGACACATTTTCACACATATGTAAAAATTCCATTTTTAAAGGACTGACTCTCCGGCCATAGATCTTAAAAATGATAAATATGGTTTAGGTTTTTTTGAAGAGCTAGAAAGTTAAAACTGTAAGAGGATATTTTTATTACCTGTTAATGGGCGAGTTAAGACTGTCTAAGCAACACAGGGAACTTGAAACCATAAATGGGGGGAGCACACTGTAAATCTGATAATAGAGAGGTATGCAACTTTAATAGTGACACAAGATTCCATAAACAAAGTCAAAGGATAAGACGAGGAGAAATATTTGCAGCAAATATAACAAACAACGATGGGCTCTTAAAAATTCAGAAAAAGACCAACGGGGAAAAAAAAATAGAAAAATGGGAAATGATAAATGACCAGGCATTACTGAAGAGGAAGTATGTGATTCAAGTACATCCTTGGTAATAAGAAAAGTCCTCCAAAATTTTCAACACCATTCATAAAAAGGCCTAATTGAAGTAAGGCTCATGAATATCTTAAAGTGGAAGATTCAGGTGAGACCAATAAAATGAAAGGTAAGCTATCAACCCTATGAATCACAACTGGCTTCATTCTTAGGTAAAACTGCCCCCCCTGCTACCAGACCTTCCTCTAAAAAAACTCAACTGCTCTCATTTTGCAAGAGTTCTAGCTTAGGCACCACCCACAGTCCACAAAGAAGTAACACTGAATCAAGACCTTCACTCTTTGCTAACATTTTAGCTTCCTCACATAGTTACATACTTGCTACATCTTTTCATCTGCCACTTATCTTGCACCACTGTAAGGTCCTGTACTTGACCTCATTCTATATAATATTTTTAATAGTGACTTAGAAAATGACAGAAAATATACCTATAAAGCTTGTGCATGAAAGAAACAGCTAAAATGCTGGGTGACAGAACAGCAATTCAAAGAAAGGTGAATGGTTGTGCCAAAATAAGCTGAATTTTTAAAGGGAGTCCATAAGGTTTTGCCTTTAGATGTAACAGCAATCCATGGGATAAAAAAAATTCTGATTGAATTAACTAAGCAGAACTTCAGCTTCAGTATTAGCCTAAAATCAGATGCAGTTGCTAAAGAAGCCAGCAAATAAACAAGCTCAGGTCATAGTAGCAAACATATAAGATACATAACTACTATTCCCAAGATGTTTTACTCTTGGACCGTATGTGAAGAACTGCATTTAGGGGCACCTGGGTGGCTCAGTCAGTTAAGTGTCTGACTCTTGGTTTCGGCTCAGGGCACGATCTCACAATTTTGTGAGTTCGAGCTTTGCACTGGGCTGTGCTGACAGTGCAGAGCCTGCTTTGGATTCTCTGTCTCCCTCTCTCTCTACCCCTCCCCAACTCAGACAGAGACAGTCTCTGTCTCTCAAAATAAATAAACTTCATTATTTTTTTATTTACAAAAAAAAATTTTTTTTATTTTAGAGAGCACAAGCGGGGAAGGGACAGTGAGAGAGAGTGAGAGAGAGAGAGAGAGAGAGAGAGAATCTGAAGCAAGCTCCAGGCTCTGAGCTGTAAGCACAGAGTCTGATGCAGGGTTCAAACCCACAAGCCGCGAGATCATGACCTGAGCCAAGGTCGGATGCTTAACCAACAGAGCCACCCAGGTACCCCACAAAATAACGAAACTTAAAATAATAATAATAATATTAATAATAATAATTATTATTATTAATATTATTATTATTATTATTTTTAAAGAACTGCATTCAGTTCTGGGTGTCTTGTTTTATTTATTTTTTACAGTTTTATTTTATTTATTTTGAGAGAGAGAGAGAGAGAGAGAGAGAGAGAGCGAGAGAGAGCATGGATGCACGCACACACAGGACAAGTGCTGAGAGAGAAGCAGAGAAAATCCCAAGCAGACTCCCATTGCTCTTAGCACAGAGCCCAATGAGGAGCTCAAACCCACGAACTGTGACATCATGACCTGAGCTAAGAGTCCAATGCTCAACCCACGTGCCCCTTGGGTATCTTGTTTTAACATGAGAAACGAATACAGTATAATGACAGAATGGCAAAGGATTTATGCACTGTTCTCTGCAGCTACTGAAGTCAAAACCAGGAAGCACTAAATGCAATGTGCTACCCTATACTGGATCCTGTAACAGAAAAAGGCTATTAGTGGAAAAACTGGTAAAAATTCAAGTAAATCTCCAGTTTAGTAATAAACGCACCAACGTCAGGTTAGTAGTCTTGACAAATATGCCCTGGTAACACGTTGACATTAGCAGAGACTGAGTGAGGGGTAAATGGGAAATCTCTATACTATCTTTGCAACTTTTCCGTAAATCTGAAATTACTACACAATTAAAAGGTTATTAAAAAAAAAAAAAACGAAGGAGGCAGATGGTTCAACAAATGATCCTCAAATAGTGTAGTAAGTGCTCTAACAAGGCATGCGTGGGGTATGTTCAGAGATTAGACAAACTGAAATATGCCTTTGAAAGGATATCTGCCTATTTCACGGGACACTGGTATCATTTGTACTGGAGGTCACTAAAATCTACCTTGGAGTCTGAAAGCCAGAATGTAAAGAACAAAGCTACCTGAAGCAGATCCATCAACACTAGGAAGTAATCTTACATTTCCAATAATGTTGCAATTGATTCTTCTGCTAGTTTTGAGGAAGATGCAAAAGCCTTCTGTGTTTTTCAAACTAGAGGTCATGACCCAATGAAATCAGTTTACGCACACTAGCTCTCCTTGGAGGTACCACTCCCAGGGGGCATACTGGAACTCTGTGGGGGTATTTTTTTGTTCATCACAATGATCGGGGCTACTACTGAAGTTTATTGGGGGGAAAGCACCAAAGATACTAGGTGTCTGGAAATGCAGTAAAGAACTGTTCAACATCCCAATAAGCTAGGCCAAATTTCCCAGGAGACATTCATGTAGGAAATAAAATAATAATAACAACCTTTAAAATTATCTAATCATACGACTAAACTCCATTTTCCCCATAAACACAAAATATTTCTGCAGCTTTAAAAACACTGATTTTCCAGGTATGCCACCATCCATAAGTTAAGAAAAGTCCATTTTGCTTCATTTATAACTTTACAAAAGACTGTTTAGCATTTCAGAAAATCTGACGAGGAAGCTGTTCGCAATGATGGAGCTTCTACCACCGCATACCTGTACCACAGTGCTTTTGCAGCTATAATTTTCAAATAGGTAATAGAGACTATTCGGAATACATTTATTTCCAAACATGATTTAGCAGGGACTTACGAAATAGAAGGTTCTTTCTAAATTGTATTAACATTAAACATATTTCACATCACGGTTGTCCTATACATATTTAACTTTTTGTTGCAGAATGATTAGAAATCCATGTTTGTGAAAATTAAATGTTAAACTTTATCTGGGGCTGTTTTTTTCTTTTTTACTCTAATAATGCCTCCCAAAGCCTCCCACACAGCCGCTGTTTCTTTTTCCAGGCTAGCCTCAACTCCGTATTGTTTACCAAAGAATTTGCTCCCCAGGCGGGGGTTGAAGACTAGAAGCTGATTGTAGGTTGCTAATGGTGGGTGTTCCACTAGGTTTTCCATGAGACTTCAACTTCCTCGTCTCATGCCAAGTCATTTCACAGGGAATTATTTTGACACTATACTCATAAACGACAAACTCATTGGTGAGTATACAGTGCTACCCACCTCTCAACTGTGAGATCATGACCTGAGCCGGTATCAAAAGTCGGGACGTTTGATGGACTGAGCCACTCCGGTGCCCCTAGTGATACTTTTATTTATTCAGTAAGATAGTCTAATTTGTCTTATGTTATCCCTATATCAAGTAAAATTATTTCTCTCTTTATATTTTCCCTATTTTAAAATTTTCCCTCTTTCTCTTATTTCACTTTTTATTTATTCTAACAGTTTTTATTCTACTATCTACATAGATCTCAACTCTTTCATTTTCCTATACTTTTTATAGGGTATGTTTTCTGATCTTATTTCTTGTAAGTCCAAAAGTATTTACTGTAAGTAGATGTAGGCACTCAACAATGTACTTAACTTTAACATATAAGGTAGTTGATGACTTATTGATGAACTTTATTTCAGAATAATCAACTGTGTTAAAATATTTATTATACAAATAAATGAGGCACTGATAGGGTTGAGAATCACTGATCATAAGCACAATTTCTTGACAAAGCAATAGAAAATTATCAGTGCAGTGCAAATAGGGTAGTTTCATGAAACTTGTGTTTCCATTACGCATGTGTTTTCTGGGTGTTATAAAAATCGATTTCTTGCTAAATTCGGGGTCAAATAAGCAAGCTGCAGTTAATAACCAAACAGGCCAGTGGTCAACAATTCTCCTACAAGCTCCTTCCCCTTCTGGGCTCTCAGTCTTACTCTGTGATGTATTTCCCACCTCTAAGTCCTCCTCCTCTCTCTAAAGCACATACATTCAATTTCCCCACTTCCCACATGTATGTGTTTAACTCACTCCCTCAATTTATTTTTTTACCTTTCTGTCTAAAAGCAAGCAAGCTAATAAACAGAAAATTATGGGCATGGCAAATGGCCAAAAAAGTGACCTCTTTGGGGTGCCTGGTTTGCTCAGTAGGTAGAGCAGGGACTTAATCTTGGGGTTGCAAGTTTGAGCCCCATTGTTGGGTGCAGAGATTACTTAAAAATAAAATCTTAAAAAAAAAAGTGACCTTTTGGGCTTTATGAAATCCAGAAAGCATAAAGAAAAGTCAGAGCAATGTCTTCTACAACAAAAATGAAAATCTTTTGGAGGAGCCAAGGCACCACACATATACAAGGCCAATGTGACTGGGAAAAAAGTCCTATCATATCAAAAAGGTTTCATATCTTTAAGACTGACAATAATCAGGAAGAAGCAATGAGGGGAAAAAAGTGCAACAGAATATGTTAAATGAAAATTAGTCATACCCTATGATCCAGCAATTCTCACTTCTAGGTATATAAACACTTACTAAATTATCTCATTAATTCTAATAATTTTTAAGAGTCCCTTAGGTTTGCCAGGCATAAAGTATTAGCAAAAAGAGATGTATTTTATCTTTTCTTTTTTAATAAAAAATTTTTTTTAATGTTTACTTTTTTTGAGAGAGAGAGAGCACGTGAGCAGGGGAGGGGCAGAGAAAAAGGAAAAGAGACTCCCAAGTAGGCTCTGTGTTATCAGCATGGGGCAGGATGCAGGGCTTGATCCCACGAGCTGTGAGATCATGACCTGAGTCAAAATCAAGAGTCAGATGCTTAACCGAATGAGCCACCCAAGCGCCCCTATCTCTCACTTTCAAATGTTTACTTGTAGTAGTTATTTGATTTTCTGCCTTAATATATTCACTTAATGTAGATTCTTAAAGAGGGTAACATTACTTCTGAGAGGACATTTTGAAAATTTGGTTATCACAATGACTGGGTATTTACCTCAACATGTGGGAGGTCAATGGCCAGGGATTCTAGAAACTCGTAATGTGATGGACAATATTACACAGTGAAAAACTGTCCCACTTTTCCCATGACTTTAAAATGTCCCAATGGAGGGGTGCCTGGCTGGCTCAGTCAGTAGAGCATGTGACTCTTGATGTCAGGGTTGTGTTCCAGCCCAGGTTGGGTGTAGAGTTTACTTAAAAAAAAAAAAAAAAAAAAAAAAAGTAGGGGTGCTTGGGTGGCTCAGTTGGTTGAGCATCCAACTCTTGATTTTGGCTCAGGTCATGATTCCAGCATCATGGACTCACACTGGACTCAGGTCGGGCACTGTACTGAGTGTGGAACTTGCTTAAAACTCTCTCTCTGCCCCTCTCCTCCACTTGCACTTGCGCTCTCTCTCAAAAAAAAAAAAAAAAAAAAAAAAAGTTCCTTGGGGGGGCGGTTGGTTAAATAAAACTCTTGATCTTGGCTCAGGTCATGATCTCACAATTCATGAGTACAAACCCTGAGTGGGGCTACGTACTGTCAGTGCAGAGTCTGTTAGGGATTCTCTCTCTTCCTCTCTCTCTCTGTCCCTCCCCTGTTCGTGCTGTCTCTCAAAATAAATAAATAAACTTAAAAAAAAAAAAAAAGTATATGTCTCAATGGAAAAACTGTTTATAATGACCTGAACTCAGAAATAGGTCAATTTTACATATAGATATTAAGTACTTTTTGCATGATTTTTACACACATTGAAATCACCAGTAACACAATTGTTCGTGTAATTGTGTAGAACTTGACACTGTGAGTTGTTCAAAAAGGAACAGCATCAATGGCAACATTGTTTAAGGTATCTGAACTGCCAAGATGTCTGTTAAGGATTTGCATTTGAAGCTGTCACATTTGCAGTGATTCTATATATTGGTACAAACTCCTCATTATTTCCTCTAATATAATTATGCCTGAGCATTTACATCTTGAAAGACACATTATTTTATTATACATCATTTCATTTTTATTTTTCCTTTATATTACAGTGATTTCTTTAAAGCATATATGACTAAGAGTTCTTTACAGAAAAATTCCATTGAATAAACACAGGAGAAATTGTAAGAGCTGGAAAATCAACGTCTTGCAACCACTATGAAGCAAAAGATCCAGGCAGCTTACATCACTGACAGCCAATGGAGGGACAGGCTGACATCTGAACCCAGTGAGACAACCAGACATTATGGGCCTCTCAATGTGATATAATAAGAATTATTATGAAATATTTAGCACCTATGAAACGGTCTTATCAAAACAAACAAACATCTGAATCAAGCTTCTAGAATCGAGTACCACATAAATACATGGAAATGAAAGAATATGTTAAAAAGACATCATAAAAACGTGAGCCAGAATGTGAGACATACTATTAAAGAAATAATCTAGTTTCTTCAACAAATAAACAGCACTTTTAAAAGAGGAGAGGACTGTTACAAATACAGATTTTAAAGGACATACCAACCAAATGTAATATGTAGACCTTGTTTAAATACTGATTTTAACAAACTAACTTTAAAAAGACATTTTTTTTTTAAAGTTTATTTATTTTTGAGACAGAGAGAGACAGAGCATGAATGGGGGAGGGGCAGAGAGAGAGGGAGACACAGAATCGGAAGCAGGCTCCAGGCTCTGAGCCATCAGCCCAGAGCCTAAAGCGGGGCTCAAACTCACGAACCGTGAGATCGTGACCTGAGCTGAAGTCGGACACTCAACCGACTGAGCCACCCAGGCACCCCTAAAAAGACATTTTTGAGGGGCACCTGGAGTCAGTTAACCAACTTCGGCTCAGGTCATGATCTCGCACTTCATAGGTTCGGGCCCCGTGTAGGGCTCTGCGCGGACAGCTTAGAGCCTGGAGCCTGCTTCAGATTCTGTGTCTTTCTCTTTGCCCGCACCGCCCCCCCCAACTTGCACTCTTTCAAAAATAAACAAACATTAAAAAAAAAAAGACACTTTTGAGACAACTGGAAAAACAACATGAACTGGGTATTAGATAATATTCAAGAATTATTGTTTTTTCTGTCAAGTGTGATAATGATACTGTGGCTTCACATGCAAGCATGTATGTTTAATGCATCCCTATCAGCTAGAGATAAATGCTAAAATATTTGTGGGTAAAATGATATGCAGGTCTGGGATTTGTAAAATGTTCAAACCCTAAAAAAGAGAGGCGGCTGATATAAAAATGGCAAAATGTGTTGAAAACTAAGTAATAGACCAGGGGAACATATTAATAATTATGTGTTAATCTCAGTTGACTTTTTTAAAAAGTCCTAGAACATAAAAAAGATACAGAATCATCTCCTTAGTCCTGCCTTTAGGTTGCCACTAACCTATGGATCAACACTCTGAGCTACTCAACCAGTGAAAAGCTCCTCTTACATCCTCATCTAATAATATCTATGTAGCCTTCTTATTATGTACTCATTTCTGCCTACTGCCTTGGTTGGAATATCTATCTGCTTTTACTCTATCCAAGCAAGTCCCTTCTCCACAAAGATGGCTCAGATCCCTTCTCCTCAGTCTCTATGCCTTCATCGGACACTTTGATTTACAGAATATCAGAAAAGGAAGAGAGTATCCATAGCTTTCATTGGCCTGTAAGAGTAAGCTTTTGTTATCTCCTGTATTTTTATCCTTCCTTCTTCAATAGAATACAAATTCCTTGAGTGCAGGGACTATATCTCAAATAAGGAAATATAATTTGCATATTGTTAGTGCTCAAATTATATGCAAAGAATTTAGAAGTGTGAAAAACAGCTCTTTTCTACATCCAAGACACAAATGAAGGTGGCTCAAACAATTTTTTTTAATGTTTTATTTATTTTTGAGAGAAAGAGCACAAGTGGGGAAACGGCAGAGAGCAAGGGGGACAGAGGATCCAAAGTGGGTAGCAGCGAGTCCAACGTGGGGCTTGAACTCACGAACCATTGAGATCATGACCCAAACCAAAGTCGGACGCTCAATCAACTAAGGCACCCAGGTGCCCCTTTATTTTTTAAATTTATTTTTTATTTAATTTTTTTTAAGCTTACTTATTTTGAGAGAGAGAGGGAGGGAGCATGTGCACATAAGGAGGAAAGGGAGAGGGAGAGGGGGGGAGAGAGAGAGAGAGAGAGAGAGAGAGAGAGGGAGGAAGGGAGGGAAGGAGAATCCCAAGCAGGCTCTACACTGTCAGCATGGAGCCTGATGTGGGGCTTGAACTCACGAACCATGAGATGACAACCTGAGCCAAAACTAAGAGTCAACTGCTCAACCGACTGAGCCACCAAGGTGTCCCCTTCCTTCCCCCTTGCTTTTAGAGAGAGAGGGAGAGACAGTGCAAGCAGGGGAGAAAGGCAGAGGGAGAGAGAGAATCCCAAGCAGTCTCCACACTCAGCACTGAGACTGACACAGGGCTCCCAAGACCCTGGGATCATGACCTCAGCAGATATCAAGAGTTAAGATGCTCAACAGACTGAACCACCCAGGTGCCCCAATGAATGATTATATGCCAGTCACTAGCCTAAATTTATATATATAATAATCAATCAACTAAACACCCTGAGATTAAGTAAGCATTATGCCCATTTCATGAAATGATGCACAGAGAGGTAAACAACTTATTGACGTCACAGTGAGTAAGTGACTAAGGAAGAGTTTGAACCCAGGCAGTCTGGCTCCAAAATCCCATCCTTAAATTTACTATTCAGCATCTCAGAAAAAAATTTGAGTACACAGGAAAATTCTATCTAATGCAGAAGTCTAGCCTCTAGTATTAGTCTACAAACTAACAAACTCTGAGCCCTCATCCCAGCAGCATATACAGTAGAAAATGGGCTGGAACAAGAGTCATGGGATCTGAATTCTAGTCCTCACTATGATCTCAAGTAGTATGACTCAGCCTTTCTAGAACACAATTTGGGAAAAAAATAGAAGGTTGATTTCCTTCTGGACCAAAAGGTCTATTATTCTATCTTCCTCTTGATTTATTGGCGAGAAAAGAACGAAAATAAACTAATTCATTACCCAGCTGCCAAACTGGCCTAATTCCCACAGTGAGCTCTCCTGTCTGGAACTGTATCACTACAGCACTGCCACAGGAGACACACAGGGCTTTCTACCTCTGTGCTCCCTCTTTCTTGCTACTTTGAGAAAAAAGACAAGGGTCATAGGCTTCCAGACATTTACCTACTAAAAGGTTTGAGGAACTCAAGCCCCAGTAAACTGGAGAGAAGAGCAACAGTCACATCAACTCTTGACTTCATTCACTCATTCAGCCAGTTCAACTCCAGGTCATTCATCCAAATGGCCTAGACAGCTCTGCCTGAACATCTAACAGACATCTCTAACCTAGTGTGTCTGAAACAGAACTCCTGACCTCCACCTCCAAACACGTTCCTTCCCCCCTGGCTTCCCTGTCTCAGTAAATGGCCTTCTTCGTATCCACGTGCTTTTGCCTACACTACACCAGCAAGTCCTGGTAGCTCGACATTCAAAGAATTAAGTTCAAATGTCTCATCATAGCCTCTAAGTGCCCCATATAATCTGGAGTCAGTCCATCGCTACCTCTTCTTCTCTCCTCATCCTCCCATTTGGTCAGCTCCAGCTACTCTGTTCCTCAAACCTACTTTAACCCCAGGGCTTTATACTTGACTAAGTCTCTGCTTCAAAGGAGCACATCCTCTGAAAGGCCCTCCTGACCATTCTTTTAAAAATAGCTACACAGAGGGGCGCCTGGGTGGCGCAGTCGGTTAAGCGTCCGACTTCAGCCAGGTCACGATCTCGCACTCCGTGAGTTCGAGCCCCGCGTCGGGCTCTGGGCTGATGGCTCAGAGCCTGGAGCCTGTTTCCAATTCTGTGTCTCCCTCTCTCTCTGCCCCTCCCCCGTTCATGCTCTGTCTCTCTCTGTCCCAAAAATAAATAAATGTTGAAAAAAAAAATTTAAAAAAAAAATAGCTACACAGAGCACTCATTCACCTTCTATCACATTTAATCCTTATTCCCTATTCCCTCACTCTGCTTTATGCTCTTGAGAATATTTATCATGAACCAAAATTATATGATACATTTCTTTTTTGCCCCCCTAATGAGAACTTATCTTTCATTACTCTATCCCACTTTTAAATACTATACTAGTAGTAGGCACAGTATTGAATGAATGATTTTCCTAGTCTCTAATATCTGCCAAAACCTGCTCCAGGTGCTAGAGATACCTTTCACTGTTGACATCTCTCCTTCCCTTCACAGTTAAATCTTTAGGGAGTATTCCTAACTTCTCATGTTCTTTCAGGATTTAACACCCTGCAGTCTGGGCTCTAGCCCACTCCTTTGAAAGTGCACATCAAGTTCCACAACCTTCCTCACTCCAAGAGCTCCAGCCAATGAACACTTCATTTCTTATCTTCTTGACCCATCTGCAGCAATACTGACTGAATCCTCCTTCTCAGAAAATCATCTTTCTAAGTTTCAATGCCAACATTCTCTCCTGGTTCTCTTCCTACTCTCCAGGCTATTCCCATTCAGTCTCCTGTTTCTTAAATGTGAAGTGTTTCCAAGGGCTTATTGATCAGTCTCCTCATCCTCTCAATGTCTATGTTCTCACCATCACTGAACAACCAACTCTACTACTATGGATTACGCCCAAACTCATGAATTCTAGACCCCACATGTTCAACTGCCCCTGGAAATCTCTACCTGGATTTCCCACATGTACTTCAAACCCAACATGCTAAAAATGGAAACCACTTTTCTTTCCCCTGCTTCCCACCTTCTCCCTCAAGGCATGTTTCTTAGATATGCAGCTTGATGAATGGTGCTGCCCAACTAACCAAAACGCTATTTTCCTAGACTTTTCACCCATCCATAATCCCTGTCTAATTAATCACCAAGTAGGTCTATTTGCACTCACTTCAGCAACTATCTCATCTTTTGTTTTTTTTTTAATTAAAAAAATTTTTTTTTCTTACTTTAGAGAGATAGTGTGAGCAGGAGAGAAGAGCAAAGCGAGAGAGGGAGAGAATATTAAGGAGTCTCCACACTCACTGCAGAGCCTGACACAGGACTTGAACTCACAACCCTGGGATCAAGACCTGAGCTGAGATCAAGAGTCGGACACCTAACTGACCAAGCCACGTTAGGGGCCCCCAAGATATATTTATTAAATAAATGGAATAAAGCAGGGGTCAGCAAGGGTGCCTCGCTGGCTCCGTTGGTAAAGCATATGACTCTTGCTTTCAGGGTTGCAAGTTCAAGCCCCACACGTTGGATATAAAGATTGTTAAAAATAAAATCTTAAAAATATATAAATAAATTGGTTCCCTGGGTGGCTCAGTCAGGTAAGCGTCCTAGGTAAATCAATCATTCTAATACCTCACTCCCATAGCAGACATACAGGAGTCTTCTGTTCCAGAAACCCTGGTCTCAGTGTTGTCCCACCCACCTCTCTTGAGCACATCTCAGATTTGCTTAGCGCTGTAGTTTACCCTCTACCATGCTCTCCCTTGGTTGACAGCTCTATTTCCAACTCTTGTTATAAAAATACAGTACTATAGCATAGAGAATAGTCATTAATATTGTAAAAACTTTGTATGCTGACATATGGGAACCAGACTTGTACTGATCACTTCATAATGTATACAAATACCAAATCACTATGTTGTATACCTGAAACTAACATAATATTCTATGTCAATTATACTTCCATTTAAAATACCCACAGTATTTTTTCAAGTCTTCAGTCTAAATATCAAACTTTTGGAAATGCCTTCTCTGTCACCCAAAAAACATTCTATTCCACTTGCTAATAACATCACGGAACTTGTAATAACTGATTTGACACTTACTGCTCCAGTTATACTACAGCTAGTTTATCTAATATACTTAGAACTTCCAATATCCCCCTCCAAGAGGAAAAATTGTTTTCCATCTGTCTCTGTACCTATCACAATACCTTGTACACAAGGGACGCCCAAGTTTTGGATTAGATAGCATTGGCCATGTTTTTCAAATAGCAAGTCACAAACAATGAATAGAATGGGAAATCAGTCTAGGAGGTCACAACTATTTTTCTTTTAAGCAGGCTTCACACCCAGTGTGGAGCCCAACACAGGGCTTGAACTCAAGACCCTGAGATCAAGACTTGCACTGAGATTAAGAGTTAGATGCTTGACTAAGCCACCCAGGTGTCCCTAGTATTTTTGTTTTTAATGAAATAACAGAAACAGAATACATCTCTCATAGTAAAGATAAGTACTGTTTTATGAAACTTATTTCTTTACATATGTATGTAACTATTGGATAATATCAAATACATTTCTTACTATGAGTTATATTTTTTTAAAGTTTGAAACCTGCTAATATTGATGACCCAATTTCTAGGCTCAAGGGTTTTACATTCAAACCATGGAAATATCTGATCTCTACCAAACCCCTCTATCTATTTCTAATGTACAAGAAACATTAGCTACATAGAATACATAGATACATGGGGGCTGAGGACCATGAAGCTTAAGAGTAAAGAGTGTAAGGGAAAGTTTATAAAGAAACGTTTCTTAGAGATGTTGGAATGCATTGTAACACCAGGTATTTAATTTCCAGCCTTTGCCATTTGTTTAGCCAAAAAGACCGCTCTCTATAGAAGGGCTCTGCAAACGTTGTTCTCGATGTACTCACAGGTAAACAGTCTTTACTACAGCCCACAATACAAGGGTCTTCAGGATCTGGCCCTGGCTATGGCACTTTCCTATCCCTTTCCCCCCTCAATCACAGTCTTCCAGTCACAGTGGCCTTGACGCTGTTCCCAAAACATTCCAAGTTTCAGTACCTCTGCACTTGCTATGCCCTCAGCCATATCCTTCCTTCTTTAAATATACTTCACTTAATTCAATTTTTTCTTTTAATGTCCCATCTTCAAGAAGGCCCTCCCTGACTACAGTATCTAAAGCAGGCCCCCACTGTCTATTCCCTTAACCCACTGAATGGTTTTTCATAACACCTGTCAACTCCTAACACTTTCTTACATATCACATATTTATTCTTTTATGGTCTACCCCAGGGACCCACAAGCTTTTTCTGTAAATAGCTAAGTAGCAAATATTTTCAACTTTTTCTGTCACAATTGCTCAACTCAACCCTTACAATATAAAAAGAACTTAGACAATATGTAAATGAGCAGATGCAGCTATGTTCCAATAAAACTTTATTTATAAAAACCAGCAGCCAATTAAATTCTACTCCTGAAACCAATACTACACTATATGTTAACTTGAATTTAAATATAAATATAAATAACTAAAATAAAATAAAATAAAATAAAATAAAAAATAAAAATCACAGGGGCATCTGGTTGGCTCAGTTGGTAGAACATGTGACTCCTGATCTTGGGATTGTGAGTTTGAGCTCCATGTTGGGTATAGAGATTACTTAAAAATAAAATCCTAAACAAACAAACAAAACCAAGCAACCAGCCAGGTTTGGCTCACAGACCATATACCCCTGATATATTTCTTCTAATAGAATGTGAGTGCAACAGGGACAGGAATCTTTTCTGTTTTGTTCACTATGGTATCCTTGAAGCCTCAAGTATATGTTCAATAAATTCAATAAATGTGTGTTGAGTAAATTTATAGTACTGGTCTAGAGTGGGGAGCCACACTTCTCTCTCACCTCCTCAGGTGACAGTAACATAGTGTTCAAGAAGAATGAAGTCAAGGGGCACCTGGGTGGGTCGGTCAGTTGAGCATCCGACTTCAGCTCAGGTCATGATTTCATGGTCTGTGAGTTCAAGCCCCGCGACGGGCTCTGTGCTGACAGCTCAGAGCCTAGAGCCTGGAGCCTGCTTTGGATTCTGTGTCTCCCTCTCTCTGCCCCTCCCCTGCTCATGCTCTGTCTCTCTCTGTCTCAAAAATAAATAAAAGCACTAAAAACAAAAAAATAAAAAAAAAAAAAAAAAGAAGAATAAAGTCAAGGCCAGCAATTGAATTTCTATTTGACTGGTACCATACCATAAAAAAATTGTATCACAACCATTGTGTGTCCCCGTCACCAGCGATAACCATCTCACACATAAATGCTTTTGCTCGTAACTGGGTCCAGGTAGAAGCTTATGAAAACACAAACTCCTGGGCACCACCTCCAGAAACTCTGATTCAGTGGGTCCAGGGCAGCGTCCAAGAATCTGCATTTCTGTCCAAGTTCCCAGGTGGTGCTAATAGCACACATCCTAAATTACCCTTTGAAAAACACTAGGTGAGAGCACCCAAGCCATACAATACTAGTATTTTTACACTATTAAAGAAAAAAAAGTCATAAATTCCTGATGTTTCAAAGATCTGGCTGTAGGGGGACTGAAAAAGAACAGAACCATAAAACCCACTGCTCTGTGGAACTGCTGCTTCAGTGAAATGAAGGAAAAAAACCACTAGGTCTTTAATTTTTAACAGACTATCTCTGAAACAGTCCATTTTTATTTGCAAATCTAGTTCTAACTGGCTAAACAGTACACCAAACAGGTAAAAAAGAGAAATCACCAGTGGCTGGCTAACCTTGACAATGGGCTGGCTATTAGCTCCATAATCCGTTTTCTTAAAACTATTTTTTAAAATTCTTTTTTTTTTTTTAAAGTAACATAGGTTTAAAATGCTCAATGTGAGGCTTGAACTCACAACCTGAGATTAAGAGTTGCATGCTCTACTGAGCCAGCCAAATGCCCCAATTTTCTTAAAATTGCTTTATTTTTTTTTTTAATTTTTTTTTTCAACGTTTATTTATTTTTGGGACAGAGAGAGACAGAGCATGAACGGGGGAGGGGCAGAGAGAGAGGGAGACACAGAATCGGAAACAAGCTCCAGGCTCTGAGCCATCAGCCCAGAGCCCGACGCGGGGCTCGAACTCACGGACTGCGAGATCGTGACCTGGCTGAAGTCGGACGCTTAACCGACTGCGCCACCCAGGCGCCCCTTAAAATTGCTTTAAATAAGAGTCATAACCATCTGTTTTTCTGTTGTTAGACGGCAAAGGCCTTTTCCAGATGGATACTAGAGACCCAATCTCATTACAATGAAATACACCTACAATAAATTACCAAGCCTGGATGTCACTTTCTTCAAATGATGAAAAGTCTATCCTCACCAGATAGAACCCAAACAATCTTTGGATTCCACCATAATAGAACCTGCAATGGACTAGTAACAATTTTTATAAATTTTACATTTGTCATCACGGAGGACTTAAAATAACCCCACAAACTCACATTAAAATCACTCTGAGGCCATTATTTACTCTTCCAATCTGAAGGGCCCAGATGGATTATAATTTATATACATTTATAGCTGCTTATAAAGTAGTTTTCTATTGTAATGGTTAAATGTTGCTAATGTAGGTTAAAAAAATTTTTAAGTGAAAAAGGTAAAATCTGGGTTCTTAGGAAATTAATTCAAGAAGCAAAAATCCAGAATGTTAATGAACTCACCATTAAGCAGATGGCAATACTACATCAAAACGTACCTACGGAAAGAGACTATATATGGTCTATTAGCAGACTCCTAATGTACAAGTCTAAAGATGATTCTCAGATGATATGAACTAAAGTGTGCTAAGTGTAAAATATATACTAGAATTTTGTAACTTTGTAAGAAAAAAGAATATAATAATTTTATCTTGATTGATTAATGTTAACTTGGACATACTAGGTTAAAGTATTAAACTATTTAAATTTAATTTCACCTCCTTAGTTTGCTACTGTGGCTACCAGAGAATTTAAAATTACATGTACCTAGGGGCACCTGGATGGTTCAGTTGGGTAATCATTTGACTCTTGATTTTGGCTCAGGTCATGATCTCACCAGTCATAAGAATGAGCCATGGAGCCTACTTAGGATTCTCTCTTCTCTTTCTCTCTCTCCCTCTGCCCCTCCCCACTTGCACTTGGTGGCTCTCTCTCTCTCTCTCTCTCAAAAAAAAAAAAAAATTACATGTGGCTTAAAAAAATAAAAATAAAAAAATAAAATTACATGTGGCTTGCACTTCTAAAAAGCTTGTAGAAAATGACATGGAGCAGTGAAAGAACATGAAGCGATATCATACACCTAACAGGGAATGTCAGGAAAACCATGGGTCAAATGCTTACCCACTGTCACTTCAGGTGCTAATCACCATTTTTCCTATGGAAGGGAAGATCACTCCCTCCTCTGCACATTTTACGTTAATTTCAAATTGCAATTTACTGTATCAGAGTCCCTAGCAGTGTTAATCAGGCTAAATGTAAGATCTCAGATTATGAAAACTAGAAAACTACCTGGTTCCCAATACCCAAGCACCCCAGCTCTCAGCACGTATTTATTTCATTCTTACAGAAGAGACACATCTGTAACAACTCCTTTAAATAATCCCTGCCTGTTTTACTGCGATGCCGTTAACTCCTAATTTAGAAAGATTCTCATTTCCTTGCACTGCCAAACCTCTACAACCATAGAAGACACCAAAGAAGAATAACGGTTGAGGAGAAATAATAAAAACAAGTACCATCTAGTTACTCCAACAGTTGCTATATAACCATTAGGCCTTCACACACAAACTATACTGAATACAAAAATTAAACATTTAATCCCTTGAGCTGTTTTCTAAGCATCAAAGATACTTATAAACCTATGAGGAATAATCTACTTGAACATACTTTCACATATGCAGATATGTGTTGAGACGTTCACAGTCTAAGGACAATATTAAGGAAAGAAATGTACTGCTGGGCAGAATTAGAATTGAGAAACTTAAATGAAAGTAGGCTTAAAAAGAGGGGCGCCTGGGTGGCTCAGTTGGTTGAGTGTCCAACTCTTGATTTTGGTTCAGGTCATGAACCAGGGTTCATCGAACCCCACGTTAGGCTCAGTGCTGTGTGTGGAGCTTGTTTAGGATTCTCACTTTCTCTCTCTCCCTTACTCCCTTGCCCCTTGCCCCTGCTAACATGCTCTCTCCCAAAAAAGGAGGGGTGGATGAATATTGTCAAAACATTAAAGTATTTACATGATTTAATTACCCTGTCATAAGATACAAATTTTAAGGACTAATTCCAGCAAATTGTAAAAGAACCACAGCCTGTGCAACAGGAAAGCATTTAATTCCCAAAGGTGTTTCAAACCCACTGAATATTATCAATGCTGCAGCAAGGGTCAACAACTTGCGGCAAGCTCTCGAGATGATTTTGAGTAGTACTCAAGTAGGAAGTCCATAAATACCCACCGAATGAATGAATGAATGAATGAATGAATCAGAAAACTCACACATGGTGCAATTAATATTCAGAACCCATAGCCAGTTTCCAAAACCAGAGACAGAAGTAGAACAAAAAAATAGTACCTGAGTCTAATCCCAAGTCATTCCCCCAGGAGTCAGCTTCCTTTAAGTTTTCACTCTACGTAGTTTATTCATCCCCTCTTACTTTTATGAAAGTTCCAAATCTTTCCTACCATCTCCCTCCTTCTTAACCAGCTTCCCAGATAAAAGCAGAAGACAGCAGTTTCTAGTCTCACCATTTTTTAGACAAGTAATAACATCTCTAACAATCACCCACAAGTGTTCAAATGTCTGGCCTCCGACAGTCCAGACATTGTGCTTGGTGGTAGGGTGTAAAGGTAAGTGTAACACTATACCTGTCTTTCAGGTAACTTGTTGGGGAGGCACACAAGCAAACAATTACAGCATAAAAAAATGCTTGGAGAATAAGGCAAGGTGCCACTAGAGGGACCCTCCACTTTACTAGGTGGGAGGGGAGGGTGACAGTCTCAAAAAGAAACAAAAGTCAAAAACAAAAAATAAATTATAACTGATTATGCCTGTGACTGTTCTAATAGGTCCTCAAGTTAGCACTCTAAAGTGACTCTCCTAATGAAAATTCTCTTAACAGAAAAAAAAAAAAAAGCTGAAGTTCATGACACTAGCACTGAGAACCAGTGAGGGGGGGAAAAAACCAAACCCACACAACTCAGTAGAACATAATGCTAAACCTAATTAATCATGATGTCAAGAGGCTTCACCCATTTATTGTCTGTCCCTCCTAGCTGAAGGTGACTTGACTGACCCACTCTCGTGATTTTAGTTGTTTTTTTCTAACAGCAGTGATGGACTTGCTGGGATCCATTCATACTTCCTCCCTGATACTCCTTACAGCCATTGGCAAGGTCTGCTGGACTGCTGGTTGGCACTGTGGCTGTGGAAGAAATAAATGGACCATGTACATGAACTGGATAGACCCATGTACGTGAACTGTCTTTCTATTCAGAAAGACAACTAAAAGCACGATTAACAAACACTGTGGGAGAGTGGTGAGACAGGTAGTAGGGATGGCACCCTGGAAGGTGCCTAATAAGGAAATTCATCTATTGCTAGCTTCACAGGATGATGAATTTTCACCTCCTGGTACTCAGCATGAAAGGTGGTCTTCTGTCTCTAACTTCCTGTGGCTACAGATCATTTCCAAGCTTCATGTCCACCTTGCCTAACTTTCCTCTGACAGCACTGTCCTGTCCTCCTATCCTTACCATCCCAAGAACACCCTCTCTTTTCATGATCACTCGCTTCCTTCCTATGTAATCTAGGTAGTATGTTCCCTTCGGGAACTGTCTGCCTTATCCCCACTCCAACACGAATCAGGACAATGACTAATACAAAAGTTACCACGTTTTAATTTTTTTATTTTAAGGGGGGAGGAGCAGAGAAAGTGGTAGAGACAGAGAATCCCAAGCAGGCTCTGCACTGTCAGCACAGAGCCCAAGGCAGGGCTCAAACCCACAAACCGTGTGAGATCCTGACTTGAGCCAAAACCAAGAGTCGGATGCTTAACCGACTCAGCCACCCAGGCGCCCCAAAGTTACCACATTTTTAAAAAGTTCTGATCTGTATACCTCTTAAGGGCTCTTTCCTCAATTTAATAAATAACTTCAGCAATTGAAAAAACCATACCTTATCATTAAAAAAAAAAAAAACAACAACCTGAAAAACATCCAGGTTCCTAGCATAACACTAAAATTAATATGGAATTAATCTTTCACACAGATTTTAATTGGGGGGGGGGGCACCTGAGTGGCTCAGTCAGTTAAAGGTCTCACTTCAGCTCAGATCATGATGTCACAGTTTGTGAGTTCAAGCCCCACATCAGGCTCTCTGCTGTCAGCACAGCACCTACTTTGGATCCTGTCTTCCTCTCTCTATCCCTCCCATGCTCGTGCTCTGTCTCTCCCTCTTAAAATTAAACAAACATTAAAAGAAAAAAAAAATTACTTACTTAAAAAACAAAAAACAAAGATTTTAATCATAGGGGTGCCTGGGTGGCTCAGTTGGTTGAGCATCTGACTCTTGATTTTGGCTCCGGTCATGATCCCAGGGTCATAGGATCGAGCCCTGCATCAGGCTCTGCCCTGGTCAGGCTCCACCCTAAGAGTGGAGCCTGCTTAAGATTCTCTCCTTCTCCACTTGCACTCTCTCTCTAAAACAAAAACAAAAACAAGCAAACAAAAAAAACCAAACAGGGACGCTTGAGTGGCTCAGTCAGCAGAGTGGCCAACTCTTGCTTTTGGCTCACACCACAATCTCATGGTTTGTGAGATGGAGCACTGAGTTGGGCTCTGCACGGACAGCCCGGAGTTTGCTCAGAATTCTCTCTTCCTCTCTTTCTGCCCCTCCCACATGCTCTCCCTTGTCTCTCACATACAAAAATAAATCAATAAACATTTTATTATTTTATTTATTTATTTATTCAACGTTTATTTATTTTTGGGACAGAGAGAGACAGAGCATGAACGGGGGAGGGGCAGAGAGAGAGGGAGACACAGAATCGGAAACAGGCTCCAGGCTCTGAGCCATCAGCGCAGAGCCCGACGTGGGGCTCGAACTCACGGACCGCGAGATCGTGACCTGGCTGAAGTCGGACGCTTAACCGACTGCGCCACCCAGGCGCCCCAATCAATAAACATTTTAAATAAGTAAATAAAAATAAAAAAGATTTTAATTATGAACAGGGTTTTACTTTTAACTTTTACAAGCATAAAATGTAGGAAATGTTTCCTTTGAGTTCATGCTCATGAAAATAGCTCCCCAGCAATATTTATAATGTAATTAAAAGACACACTATTTCTAGGATAATTCAACCACACCTTAACCTTCACTAGAAACAGCTTTTGGAGCCTCCAGTTTAAAACAACAACAAAAAAACAAGCCTCAGCAAATGTATATGGTAGATTCTCTAAAGCTGATGTTTTTAAAATTATGAGTCGTAAGTGCATGGATTCCTTCATTTTTAAGATTTGCAAGCCTAATCGAAGGGATTTGTTTTGTTCATTTCACATCAGAAGTTTCTATTATAAAAAAGTTTTTCTTTTAAACAAGATTGCCGCTAACATTTCAAGTTCTAAGACTGAAAGGAGTTTCTTCCAAATTAAATTTCTAATTTAAAACAAGAAAGTTGTATTTAATGACATTTTAACTTAAACACAAATGCCAAAAATATGGGACAAATGAGCTTCAAAATCAACTTTTTATGAAATGAAATCAAAGACCCCAGGAATAAAATATTTACATTTTTATCTATCCTTTATTTATAATCAGGGTAAATATAATTCATGACCTATTGAACTGAAAAAGCCTTAATTAAGAATGTCATAATCTTTTAACGAATCATAGTTAAAGTAAAATAAACGGTCTGACATGTTAGCAAAAATCAAAATCTTTTCAGTGGGAGTCAATTTACTTCACTTACAGGAAGGCAAAAGTCATCACCTTACAATCACAAGCCAATTACCAATCCTGGCTTTTGCAGTCCCCAAATCCTGAAAACAAAATTCTTGCACTTCACTCTGGGATCATCTGCATGTGAGCTTTTAGGGTCAGATAATATTTTTAGAGACGAGGAAATGTAAATCTACTAACAAGAGCAGTACAATTTCAAAAAATGGTACAACTTTCAAAAGCTAGATTAATGGCCTACATACTTTTATACTTCACAGTTTGAAAATAAACAATATCAGATGCTTCTGAGAAAAACGTAACAATAAGATCACCTACCTGTTCACCTACTTGCTCTCACTCTTACATATGAAAGTCTTCTAAAAGCTAGGGGAAATATAAATCCGGTAAAGATAAGGACTCTATTTGAAATCTCATTTTTTCCCAAAATTAAGAGTAGCCCACAAAAAAGGAAGGCGCTCAAGAAAAACAGATTCCCTCTCTGAAGTGGGGCAAAATCCATTAGGAATAAAGTTGATAACGATTTTGTCCTCAATTCATTTATCTCCCTATGGTCTCCATTGTGCTGTAGAAGCTGTATATACACGTGCATCTTCCCACCGGACTCAAGGTGAGGAGCCATGTCTCATTCAACTCCACACTTCTTGGTTCCTAGGAAAGTGCCTTATACATAGTAGCAACTGAAAAAAGGTTGACTGATTTAAGGCAATAAATGTGTTCCTAATTCCAGGGAATCAACTAGGCTCAAACTCATGCAAGAGCATTCATAATTTCATTTTATCTAATAAGCACTGAGTAATTTGAGGTTTTTAATTTGCCAAGCTATTAAATGCATTTTAAGCTCTGAATAACATACCTGTATTTAAGAAAGTGTGTAGTGAATCATTAAAAAAAAATACTCTTACAAATAAAAAAGATGACTGATTTCACTGTGTAACATGGAACTAGATGGCGTTGGTATGGTGAACATAAAGTGACTGGGCACTGATGTAAAAAGTTTGTTAAGATGACAAGAATGTTACAAAGCGAATTAAAAGACAGAAAAATGGAATTCTGGCTAGAAAAGTCATAATGGGCAAGCAGGAGACTTAATGTAGAGTACTGCCGACTCCACTCAGACATGGTCTGGGAAGGTGGGGAGCCTGTTTTCCACTCCTGAAGAACAATTACTTCTCTACCAATCTCCACGGTGCGGCTGGAAACTGAGGTACAAACCATGGACCAAACCAGTTACTCCCCATTACCATTACCCAAAGGAAATGATGGAATGAATACCAAGCACAGTGGGCCCTTTATGAGTTCCATCAACTCTCTAAGGCTCTAGGTGAGAAAAGAAGTAGGCAAATTATACCCCACAGGTCAAAGTGGGCCAAATTCAGCCACCTCCTGTGTTTGTACGCCTGCAAGTTAAGAATGGTTTCTACACTTTTAAGTGGTAAAACAAAGAATCATATTTTACGACACATGAAAATTATACAAAATTCAAATGTCAGCATCCAAAAATAAAGTTTTCATTGGAACACTGCTGTGCTTATTCATTTACATGTTGTCTATAGCTGCTTTTGCACTACAATGGCAGAGATGACAGAGACCTTATAGCAAACAAAGCCTACAATATTTACTACCTGGCCTTTTACAGAAAAAGTATGCTGACCCCTGGCTAGAACATTTCTTTATGCTCCTGGTTGCATCTACTTTCTCAGATGTGGTCCACTGCTTCACAAGGTAGAGACCCAGCTTGACATATGTCCATCTTGAGGCTGAGTTGTCCAAAGTTACATCATTACATATATCATGCAACTCATTAGGGTGGGCACAAAGACAAAGTAACAAATTACATGCATCCGGAAGGCACTGAAAAGGTAGCGCAATCCAAGTACAACAATACAGGCAGCACATTTCATATGTTTTACCAGACTACTACATCCAGTCTGGGTCACAGTGCAAAAGGAAACAAGAACCACAGAGAATGTGGAGGTGGGACAGATGATTAAAAGAACTCAAAAATCATACCACTAAAGAAATGCTAAAAGAAATGAGATCTGCTTGCCCAAAAAAGAGAAAAGTGAGAAAAGAACTATAATAGTAAAGGTGTCAAACTCTAAATTTGTTGATTAAATTTTTACTGATGAAAATAATGGCAGCCTGAACTAATAATCCACAAAACATATCTAATGAATTAAATGTGATTCTTAATGAGACTGCCACTCCTGCCTTAGGCCATAAACTAGCCCCTCAAAAGATAATCACTTGTCAAATATTGTACTATAAGTTTTCAACTAATGGATTATATATAGCAATGTTTCATTTTGAGAAATATCTGGGATTGTGTAAGTTACCAGAAAAAGTGTGCTATTAACTTGCTGAGGTTCAGTAGTATTCAAGTAAGTAAAAGGTAATGTAAGTTTCAAAACCATATGCCTTTCCACAGGATCAAATAGGGGGAAATGGGCTTAAATTACAGAATTTGTGTTATATTCAAGAATGTTCACACTGTGGGACTTTAAAAGATTACTGGGGGTAAAGGAATCTTCCCAGGACATCATCCAATTAGAATGGAACTATCTGGATGTTTTCCTGAAGCAGGAGAATGGGTCTCAAACCCATTCTTCCATTGCTGATTCTGTAGTTTTAACGCTCCCAGTTCTTAGGAGTAAGAGAGCCTGCGGCCATGCTCCGTTTCATTTTGTCTTAAAGGTGGTCAATGTACACACAGCTACATCTAATATAAACTTTAACATCCCAAATTAAAATTTAGTTGTAGTTTTAGTAACAACTTCTTTTAAATTAGAGATAGAGAACACATTCCCATTAAGTAGGGAAAATGGACAGTTTTCTATGAGCCTAAGCCCCTTATTGCCTTACAATGTCCTACACTTGCCCACAATAAGTGAAGAAAAGACGGTATATTTCCTATTAGGTTTGAGCCTTTTAAAATACAGAATCCTTGAACACAAAATGTTCTTTAAGTCAATCTCAACAGCCCAGTTGAGCAAATTCTGAAACTTGCCCTAAATATAATTTTAATCCATCTAAGTTTTTCGACCTTGAAATTCTAAGGCCTGCATTACCTTAAGAATACCCTTCCAATGGTGTGAAACACACTAATCTGACTCACTAAACTTTCTCCACTCCTACATCACCTATACAGGATTTTAAAAGCAAGAGTACATAATACTTGAAAGCCACTTCTACAATCTTGCATTAACCTTACCAGGATAAACTTTTCGCCAAGTATGTTAACACTTTTTATTTACTTAAAGACCTGTGGTAGCGAAACAAAGAAAACACAACCCCCTCCCCCTTTTCTAAACCATATGGCAGTAAATTGAAGTTAACTTATTTATTTATTTATTTATTTTTTTTACCGGCTCAATGCCTATACATCGTTCCTAAACATGTTTCTCTTTGTGCCCTGGGACTGGGCTAGAGCTGTCTGCTTATCTGCAACTGTACCCCAATCATGCTTTTTGACCGAAAAACAAGTCCAAAACGCCCCTGACCACTAACAGACTACACCACGGTCATTTACCAAAACCTGGTTAGGTAGGGTAGTGCACGCCAGGCGAGGGGCCCGCGGCCCGCCGGGGAGCGAGTCCCGCTCTGAGCGGGTGTTCGAGCAGGGAGTTTACTCGCCGCGGCCGGGCCGGATCCGCCCCGGGAACTTGGTTACCCGAGCCCAGGGACTCGCCGAGGCCTAGCCGCGAGGCCGGGGCGGGCTCCGGGTGGCGGGGGCTTCCCGTTCCCCGGCCGCAGAGCCTTCCCGCCCGCCCCGCGGTCGCCCGCAGGCAGGGGCGCTCGCCGTCGTCTCCCGGCGACCGGACGCGCCTACTGGGTCCACGGAGGGCTCCTGTGTCTCCTGCTGCCGCCTGGGGCCCCGTTCGGCGGCCGCACCGAGCCCTTCCGGGGCGGCGGGAGCGCTAGGCCGCGCCGGAGCCCGCGGCTCTGGGGCTGGCCGGGCGGGCCGCGGCGGCCGGTATCAGTCCCGAGGGCCCGGCTCCCGCCGGTAACGGGCCCCGCCGACTCCCCTCCCCCTCCCCCGCCCCATGACAGTGCAAACCCTCCGGCCGGCCCGGCCGCCCCGCCTCCGGCACCAGGCCCAGCTCAGGGCCGCGGCCGTGGTGGCGGCGGCAGCGCCGCGGCTCTCCGCTCTCGCTCGCTCGCTCCCAGGCCCGGCGCCTCGGGCCCGGCTCGGGCTCGGCCGAAGTCTCCTCCGCTTCCCGGCCGCCCTCCGCGGCGCCTGGCCCGGGCGGGGTAGGCCGAGGCCCGGGCGGTGGGGGTGGGGGCGGGGGCTCCTCTCACCTTCATGTCGGGACATCCTAGTTCAGACGGTGGCGGCGCGGCCCCTCCCGGGCTCCGGCTGCAGTGTCCCCGGCGGGGTCCCGGCGCTGCCCGCGCCGGCCGGCCGACTCCCACTCGACTCCCGGGCTCGGCCGCGGGGGCGGGGTGGGCAGGGGAGCGCTCCCGCGGCGGCGGCGGCGGCGGCGGG